>NW_024039050.1:1645000-1649506 GCF_016077235.1 Cyprinodon tularosa | reverse complement strand
CAGGAATCCACCAGCCGCAGCCAGTCACTGATTGGTTAACAGAGAACTTCTGATTTTTAATTCCCTCTTCGTGCGTCAACCAAGCCTCTGATCACCAAATATGCGCTGGAAACTCCCGATCACTCAGTCGCTCCTGAACGCACCTTTCTATGTATTGATAACATGGAAATCTCTTGTTCTTGTCACGTCATTCGTGTTTGTCGAACGCACCGTAAACGAGCCGCCGCTGTAGGAGGGTCGGTGAAGTCGTCGCCGGAGGGTGGAGGCTGAAACTCCTCAGATTAAAGATGGGTGAATCTGATTCCTGTGTTGCAGCACATCATGACCGAACCGGAGGAGATCGCCACCATGTCGGGTCAGAAGCTTCCTCTGAAGATGTCCGTGGACTACATCTCCTTCTCGGCTCACACCGACTACCAGCAGACCAGCGAGTTCATCAGAGCTCTCAAACCGCCTCACGTGGTAACCAGGAGCCCGCGCTCTGCGCCGCGCCGGAAACCCGATCGTCCCGATGGTGACCCGGTTCTTCTACGCTCCGCAGATCCTGGTCCACGGCGAGCAGAACGAGATGGCCCGACTGAAGGCGGCGCTGATCCGCGAGTACGAGGACAACGACGAGGTCCACATCGAGGTCCACAACCCCAGGAACACCGAGGCCGTCACGCTCACCTTCAGAGGAGAGAAGCTGGCAAAGGTGAGCTCGTCCAGAACCCGGTGACCTCGGTGTTTAAACCTGCGGGCCGTCTAACTCCCAGCATGCTCTGCTGCAGGTGATGGGCGTGCTGGCGGACAAGAAGTGCGCTCAGGGTCAGAGGATCTCTGGGATCCTGGTCAAGAGGAACTTTAACTACCACATCATGACCCCGTCTGACCTCTCCAGTGAGCTGCTGCTTTGGCTTTTTCTGTACCTGCGAGGTCCGACCGGCGGATTCAACAAAACCCAGAAATCTAAATCTGACAAGAAAAACAATAATAGCTTTAATAATAAACACATTTATGTTCATAAAGGAACATCATGCAAAGTCAGAGTGAGGAAAAATATGGGGCCAAAATTGTTGCTTTATTATTTACAAATGTGTGTGGAGAGTTGTATATCTGTATCTCGATTTGTGCGTGTGCAGGGGGATTTGAAAATGTGTAAATGAAACTGTAAATGTGTGTCTGTACAACAATCTGCAAATGTGCAAAACTACTGTGTGTGTGTAATCTAGTTTGCAAATGTGTAAAAAATCCACAAATCTGTATTCAGATTTACAAATCTGTAGTAAGGTTTGCAAATGTGTAGAACAATCTGTAAGCACATACAGAGACACTGTCTGAAGTATTTTCGCTTCAACACCCAGAAATACAGACACATCATTGGTTACAGGTCCAGCGGTTTCTCGGTTGGTTCTCTTTACACACGTGATTTTTGCTACACTTCTGCCGTGTGAGATGCACAAATGCGTAAAAGGATTTGATCTGTAATATCTGGATTTGCTGCCCTGGGCGCAGGCTCGCAGGCTGCCTCTTCCTCTTCCTTTTTTCCCCTGCTGCGGGAGTTGACTTGACAAGGAAAGATGGCTGCTAACAGCGAGATGGTTCAAACGTTGGCGGTGTAGGTACCAGATTGACTCGGGCTGCCAGATTGACTAGGGGGCCTGCGCCTTTTGATGACGTCATAATATGGCAACTCCGCCCGTCACTATATGGCAACGCCACTCGTAAAGATATGGCAACTCCACTCAAACAAACTACATTGCGCCCGCGGTCTCTATTTGTCACAAATCTATTTTATTTAGCCAATAAACGGTAATCGTTTGGCACTGTCCGTTAATTGACCAAATACCTATAATACATTAAAACATAAATTTTTCATAAATTTGTTTACAGATTACAGGAAATGGGTATATATTTTTTTCAGTTCAAACTTTATTCTCATGAATTTATTGTCATTACAAATGCAGACCGCGGGCTCAATGTAGTCTGTTTGAGTGGCGTTGCCATAATGTTACGTCATCGGGAGGCGCAAGGCCCATGGCGATTTCGGTGACGTCATCGGAAGGCGCAGGGACCATGGAGAATTTCTTCGTAAAATTGTCAGTTTACAAACCGCAATCCCGCTTTCGAATAAAACCTACACCCCGCTATAATTACTTTAGTAAGCTGTCCAGACCAATCAAAATGTTTTGCGCAATTGTGCAAACGTTAAAACAATTATGTATTGTGACGTCATCAAAAGGTGCACGCCCCCGAGTCAATCTGGCAGCCCGAGTCAATCTGGTACCTACAGCGGCTACAAATAATCCCAAAAAAAAAAACTCCCGCAGCGGGGGGGGAAAAGGAAGAGGAAGAGGCAGCCTGCAAGCCTGCGCCCAGGGCAGCAAATCCAGATATTACAGATCAAATCCTTTTACGCATTTGTGCATCTCACACGGCAGAAGTGTAGCAAAAATCACGTGTGTAAAGAGAACCAACCGAGAAACCGCTGGACCTGTAACCAATGATGTCTGTATTTCTGGGTGTTGAAGCGAAAATACTTCAGACAGTGTCTCTGTATGTGCTTACAGATTGTTCTACACATTTGCAAACCTTACTACAGATTTGTAAATCTGAATACAGATTTGTGGATTTTTTACACATTTGCAAACCAGATTACACACACACAAGTAGTTTTGCACATTTGCAGATTATTTTACAGACACACATTTACAGTTTCATTTACACGTTTTCAAATCCCCCTGCACACACACAAATCGAGATACAGATATACAACTCTCCACACACATTTGTAAATAAAAAAGCAACAATTTTGGCCCCATAGCAAAAAAGAGGCCCCTATATATATCCCTGAGGAACCCAGAGTTCTCTGTTGTGCCCCTCATACATTTATTTATAGGCAAACGTATTTAACTCTACATGGAAGGAAGAAGACAAACTGTTTAATCTCGCATCATATTCACACATTAACTTTTTAACTGGATATTTAATAAATCGTTTTTTTTTTATGTTTTTTATCTTAATATATTTCCTCATTAATGCCACTGCTCCAGGCAGGGATTCCAGCTGGAGCTTCGCTGCTTTTTCACAAATGATGCGTTTTTTTTTTTTTTTTACTCGACTTTGAGGTTTTTTAACCTAAACTTTTGCTGAAATAACAGATTTTTCTCGGCTGCGGTTTAATCAGGATCAGGATTTCTTTGCATTAGAAACAGAAACCTTTGTTTTTCAATTTAAAATAGTCCTGATAGGTTGTTTTCTGAAAACATTGAGGGGAAATCCATATTAAGGTTTTGTTTATGTGAGCAAAAGAACAACAGATGAAAAAAAATCAAGCAAGAAATGGAGAAAAAAGATACGAATTAAACTAGAATATAAAAAAAAAAAGAGAGGACCAGTTAATGATGTTATTTGAATGTTTTTCTTTAACTTCTGAAAGAAATCGATGAACGGCAAGTTTTTCATGTCGGGTCTGAAACATTGAAACTGATCCGTTTTTGAACAGAACTATAAACTAGTTCTTCTTGAGCTGCAGAGGAATTAAAATCTAAAACGATAAACATCAGATCCTTATTTTTTCCTCCAAATGTTGCTGTTGTTTCCTGAAATCGAAGAACTTCTGGTCGATCAGTCCCAGTCAGAGTTACTGGGAACTATTAGAACAGTTTCCTTGTGTTGCTTGTGGTTCCTGACAGTGCTGGTTTTTCCTGCGGTTCCCTGAATGTTACACGGCTCTCTCTGTCCAGACTACACAGATCTGTCTGTGGGCACCGTGATCCAGACTCAGGCCATACCGTTCACCGGACCCATCTCCCTGCTGGTTAGCCAGCTGAGGAACCTGGCAGGTAAACCAGAACCCTCCCCCCTCCCCCCCCCCCCCCCCCATGGGCTTTGATCCCTCCTCCTCCTCTCCGTTTGATTTTTACTCACCTGCTGCCCGCCCTGCCTCGTCTTTGTTCAGGTGATGTTCAGCAGGTGGAGAAGGTGGAGAAAATCACGGTGAAGATCTTCGAAAGCATCACCCTGGTTCATGAAGCCGGCATGGTGCTGCTGGAGGTCAGGCTGCAGCAACACTTCCTGCTTTACTTTCAATATTTACTCAGAATTATGATCCGTGAAGAAGAATTTAGAGAACATGTCTGCAGATTATAACTATCAAAACATTGAGGCGTAAAGTTAAATAAAACATTTTGGTAACTAAATAAAACTAAAGCTGATCAAAAAGAAACTGATTTTATTATAAATGGAGCTTCACTGATATATTAACATTCAAAATGTATGAGAGGAAATTAAGTACGGGATGTCAGAGGTGCCAAAAAATGCCAATTAATGTCAGAGTACAAGAAAATGAATAAAAACGTAATACTTGTTCACATAAACATGTATTCAAAAACACCGTAAATAAATATCCATTATTATTAAAAAAAATTTAGGAATATGTTTAATGGCAGGATATTTATATATGTTTTTGTTCCTAAAAAATATATATCTCTTATTGATTCGGATGTATCGAAATCGTTTTTTATG
>NW_024039050.1:1480000-1640000 GCF_016077235.1 Cyprinodon tularosa | reverse complement strand
CAGAAGTTCGATGGCAAATCCTTCCTCTTCAAGTTGGCGATCCAACGACGAACCCGTCCGTGGAGGATCAGGAATCAGAAAGGTGGAATAACTTTTTTTTTTCACTTTTACCCGATGTATTCCAGCATCCAGCTGCCATGCACGTGGGCATTGTCAGTTTCACTATAGCTCTGGTGAATTTCAATGGTGAAGTCCTCTGGAAATCTTCAATAATTGTTGTTGATTGCAGATGTGTCTAGTAGTTCCCATTGATTTAGCTTGGAAATCGGGGAGAATGGCGCTAGGCTTACCGCACCGTGACGTCACTGCTGGAAGATGGCAGGAGGGAGGGGCTACTATTTTTGGGCAAAAATTGCCGCTCCCAGACTCCGTGATCACAACGAAAATTATTAGATTTTACTGATTAACACTTAATTCATTAAATCACCGCAAACTTTTCCTTTAAATTCATATTAAGAAAATGTTTTCTATGCTTTCAACAATATTGTAGCCAAATTCACTCCATACATTCAACCCCCTCGGTTTTTCGGTTGGTATGTTTAGTTTTTAAATCTAACGAGAAAATAAGATTTTTCCAGGACTTCATATTTTGGCTCATTGGTCACGACTCATTAAGGGAAGTTGGTGCTGACAGGTTCACCGCTAGTTTAAAGAATAATCAGCTCTTCTCTCATTGTACATTTATATACATTTTATTTGGCCATTTAATGAAAATAACTTGATCCATCAATGAAAAACGAAGGTTTTTGGCTTCAATCTGAGACATTTAATGCTGAGAAGAAGTCACTCCTCAAATCTATCCTGATCTCTGATAATCTGAGATGGCCAGAAGTAAAAATATATATTATGTTTTTGGTTCAGTCAAAATAAAAATAAAAAATGTATACACTATATTCTTCAGTAAATCTTTTCATAGCTATATAATGAGATACTATCTCATTATATTGAGTTACTATCTCATTATAATGAGATACTATCTCATTATATTGAGTTACTATCTCATTATAATGAGATACTATCTCATTATATTGAGTTACTATCTCATTATATTGAGTTACTATCTCATTATAATGAGATACTATCTCATTATATTGAGATAGTTTTTTTTTTTTTTACAGAGTGGCGGAAACGGGCTTCCATACAACGATTGCACCAATTAGTTGCATTAGTTTTAGTATAAATAATGATGCAGTGATCATTCCTTACGGAGGATAAAAAGTGCCAAAATGAAATAAAAAATACAGCATTAAATAAATAATTAAATGTGTCAATAATTTATTAAATGTGTCATTTATTAATTAAAACCAAGTCACAAATATAAAGTGCCACAATTAAATAAATAAATACAGCGATAAACAAATGTGTAATTCATTAAATAAATAAGGAATTAAATATATAAATGTGTCATTAATTTAATAAAATATGTCTTTATTTTATTAGAAAAATATATATAATTATTTCAGTGTGCATTTATTTATTTCAGTGCATCGAAACCATTAAAAGAATCTGTCAAACTCACCCATCAAAGTTAAGGGGCGGGGTTAACTCGAATCGAGTCTCTGTAATCGATTTGCTTCACCTTAATGTGCAGGGTGACCAATCAGGTGTTAGATAACCCCGCCCCCTAACTTTGATGGGTGAGTTTGACAGATTCTTTTAATGGTTTCGATGCACTGCGACACAGGACCATGAAATAATTAAATGCACACTGAAATAATTATATATATATTTTTTAATAAAATGAAGACGTATTTTATTAAATTAATGACACATTTATATATTTAATTCCTTATTTATTTAATGAATTACACATTTAATTAATTGTTTATCGCTGTATTTATTTATTTCACTTTATATTAGTGACGTGGTTTTAATTAATGAATGACACATTTATTTATTTAATGCTGTATTTATTTATTTAATTTCGGCACTTTTTATCCTCCATAATTCCTTCCTTCCAGTGTTTTTCTGTAGGAGTTTGCCCCCTACTGGCGATAAGCTGAAATGACACCGTTGTTGTGCTCACAGGTGGGAAGAGAAACATTCAGTAGTTTACTTTTTATTAGTGTAAAGATAACAAATTACAGCTTATCTTTTCTAGATCATGTTTTGGAATAAACTCTCATCTGAGATTGAAGGAAATAAGAATTAGCTTCTAGAATAAATCCCAGTTTTATTGATATTAATTTTAGAAGGTATGTTATAAATTAAATGTTTGATTTGTAATCCTATTTTTATAATCGTATAATGCAGATTCTGACTTCAAAAAGCAAAGATGGTTAAATTTAGCTACTTAATATCTGAAAATACTTCAGATTACATGTATATAAGGCGGGATTTATTCTGTCACCTCCAAACATCATTAGATTACGTTTAATATTCAGTAGTTTAAGTTCTGATTTTGTTTTCAATTCTGAATAAAAGCAGTAATAAACTCTTAAGTTGAATAAATGGATTTTATATTTTTTATATAAAATAAAAGATGCAGAAAGTTTCTGAAAAATTTTCTTTATTTTTCATGTAAAATCTGCAGCTTTGGAAACATTCAATTGAAGGTAAACATGTTCGGAACATTATAAAATACTGACAGAGAAGGTTTTAACACCTAAGCAACTTTTAAATAAGCTAAAACACAAACATAGATTTAATAAACCCTTTTCCTCCAAAACACCAAAGCTGTAAAGTCTGTAATTTTTTTTTTTAAATCTGAACTTTAACAATTCTTTGCTGTTTGAAGAAAATTTTATTAAAAAACAACCATCTTTAAAAATATTCCCACGTTTTTCAGCTGTTTGGCCAAAGAGAAACCAGCAGTCTGCAAAAAAACAGTTCAAACCAAACTTTTCCAGAAACTTCCCTCTGAAAATACCTGAAATTGATTGAAATAAAACCAGAATACTAACGTCTCCCAAACAGAGAAAAGGAAGATTTAACTTTAATCCCAAAGAGCAGTTTAAATCTTAACAAAATAACATAAAACCTCCCAGAAAAAAATGTTTCAAGTTTATTAGGAATTTGGACACCTTTCGCTTTAAGGCTTAATTGTGCTAAACTTGTGAGATGGACAAACATCAGTGTTGTTCGATCATCTGATTATAAACTAATCCAGAAGCTTCTTATGTCTGAGATCTAAAGCAGTTTTAGTATCTCATTATATAAACACAAATAAGCTTATATTAATCATCTTGCATGAAGATCTGACGCACATTTTGATATAAAAATAGGATTAATATGGCTTTATTTTAAATATTGAGATGAATTAATTGCTCTAATTGCGTTATTTCTTCACTTTAAGATGAAGGGTCGGTTTCATGAAGCAGGTTTACTGAAAACTCTTCAGTTTTCTAAACCTGAAATCAGGGAAACTGTCCTGTCGCCGTGGCAACGTTCTCCCCAGAGCTAACCTGGTCAGCTTCAGTAAACTCGGAGCGTCCTCCATCTAGAACAAAACATTCTGGATGTTCTATATTTCAGATCTCCATATTCTTAATATTACAGGTCATTTTAATTATTTTAACTATGAAAACATTTTTTTTAAAGATATCATAAAATACATTTTCAGTCAAGTTGATAAATGTCAGAGCGGCACATTAAAATGCGAAAACATTTCTACATATAAGAAACTTCATTCTTATTAGTATAATTTTGTTTTTTGTTTTAATTTCTGAAATTCAGTTTCTGCTACAAAAATGTAATTAAGGAAATATTTTATTACAGTTCAGTCAAGGAGTGTGATTTTGATCAGGGAGAATCTGATTTTATATGATCTACAAATAGAACAACAGAAAGGAGAGTGCTTTAAATAAATGTAAAAACGGCCTGCCGTACAGCACTTTATATAAACGTAGGCATTAACTCGAGGAGCAATTCTCCTTTACCGCCTTCCTCACCGTTGTAGCTGTAGCGCTGTTTCTCTGGCTTTTTAACACAGGGCTTGGGCGTCATGACGTAATTACTTTGCGTGGCGGCCATCTTAATGGCCTCCTTTACCGCTATTCAGACTACTGCCTATGACTACCGCGTACTGTACTCCCTCTCAGCCGTGTTTTAATTTGATCAATTTCACCTTAACTTGATTTCAACCATGGTAAACCGTTGCTGTATTGTGGGCTTTAACAGCGCAACACATGATCGCCATGGGAAAAACATAGAAAATGGGTTAACTTTCCACCGCTTTCCTGCCTGGAGGCGTAACCACGGAGACCAAGCGTCAGAGATAAAGAGTCGTCGGCTAGCTTGGATCGGGGCTGTAAGACGACCGAACATAACTTTTCACAGTATCCCGATGTCAATGAGAGTGTGTTCCCTGCATTTTCATTCTGGTAAGTTAAAGATGCACGGTTTTATTTTATAGCCTACTTTGTTTCTTTCCTTCAAAGTTGGGATCTTTTACGGGAAAATAATAAAAACGGCAGCGGGAAAAGGCTCAAATACGTGAGAAACCCGGAGGGTTTAGGGAGGGTTGGCAGTTAACATTACTAACTACACCTTTGAAACACATAGCAGCTAGTTAAAAGTACATTACATGCGTGAGCGGTTAGCGGTTGCTAAACTAGCAGGTTCCAGAGCCCGTCTGATCACAGCTTACCTTTGTACGGATTACTGTGTTCCCACTGTTTGCTGGCTTTATGATCTGCAGCTCCTAAACACATCCATTCATGAGACTCCAAGGACTTGTAGCTTCAGAACTGTTTTGAAGTATAGGCGCTCACTCATCGGTGCTCCACTCATTGTTTGGAACTTCATAATGCTGATTTTGTCAACATACCGGTCCGTGGCTCCTCTATTTATTGTGTCCTGGTAAATTCCAGATCCTTTTCGGGATTTTAACATCTTTTTTCTCTCTACTTCTACGTCTTCTTTCTTTCAACAACAACGTTGTATCAGAGCTATGTTTACGTTTGCGTAGCCCTCAATATGGCCGCCACGTCCCACAATGCAACGCTCTCTCCTTCTCCTTTATTCTTTTTTTTTTTCCACTTCTGCATTAAAATCTCTTGTTCCAGTGGGGTGAAATAGGTACTTCCTGTTGCCTGTTGTCATGGTAACTCGTCAAGTCGGTACTCCACTGATAGTGGCTTTTCATACTTGTTACGCACGCCCTACACTCTGAGTGGACCAAGTTTAAACTGAATGAGCTAATTGATAGCAGCCGTTGTGAAACCGAACACTCATTGTTCTGACTTTAGGCGACATGAATTTAGGCTACGTTCGCACTGCAGTTGTTTTGTCAAATCCAATTTTTTTCCATTGGATGGTAGTCCCGGAGTAACCTGACTCCGCCAGATGGAATTCCGTTGAAGTAATTTTGGGAAGGGGCGAAAATACTGGTTAGCTGATTGGCCTATGTTGGTGATAGACGGGCCAAATAAACCAATCAGATCAATGAAGCATACGACGTACTAACAGAGCGACGACGAAAACACAACCACAAGCCAGGCTACTCTTGCCGAAACCAGTCGGGAGAAGAGCAAAAACATCTTTTCCTCTGAGAAAAGCCTCCAGAGCAGTGTTTTGCTCTTCTTTCAGTGAAGAAATACTCTGTAATCCCGATAAAACTTGCTCGATAGCCACGCTAACGCTAGTTTCATCGGCTGAAGCCGCCATGTTCTTTAAAATCGGATCTGTGTTGTTCAGACAGCCATGAAAAGATCAGATCCAGATCGCATTGGGGTCTCTTCAGGCTGCTGGGTGAACGTCGCCTTAGAGTTGAGGATTTTGTTAAACCTGCTTCATGAAACGGACCGGAAATCTTCAGCCTCCTTTGTTGCTTTCATAGATTTTAAACATCTTTGTGTCACACCTCGTTATGATGTCATCCATGTAAACGTGTTTTATTAAGTTTCCGTACCTGCGGTCAGAAACGGTTTGTTTTAACCAATTCAACTCAGAAATGGTCAAATAGGAGATTTAACTGTTTACTTTCTGGAAAAAAAAGGCCAGTTCTTAATTATTTTGAGTCAAACTACAGATTACTTAGTTTTTTTTGCCATTTATTCTTAGGAAAGTTGGATTTTTCTGCTTTAATATTAAGGAAACAAATCTAATCCATGATCTTTTCAGGATTAAGCTGCTTTAAACTTCATTAGAACCTAAAAGGTCTTCAGTAAGCAGCTTTTTAAAGTTCGTATTTCTGTTTTATTTTTTAAATGTCTGAAATCTTAATATAAAAAGTTCTGTTCAAGATTCTGCTTTAATTATGGAGATGAAGGCCTGGTCAGCAGCCAGGGAACAGATTTCTACAGCAAATAATAGTTATATGAAAAATATGAATGGATTATTGTAACGGCTGGAGTGCACATTTTAAAAGTTGTACATTTGAGGGGAAAAATAAAAGGAGTTAAATGAGATCGAATGGGAAAAATGAGCAGAATGTTATTTTAAAGGTAGCTGAACACAAATCAAAGGGATAATGAGGCGTTCAGGGACCATCTGGGATGCAGTAACGTCTTTCTGCCTGATGACTTTAAAATAGAGTAAAAGAAAACCCAAGTTTAGTCTGTAACCTGAGTTCAGAGATGAAATATGTAGAGCAGCGCCCCCTGGCTGCGTCCCTCAGCACTGAGTCTCCCTGCTGTCGATCTGATGCTGCCTCTGGAGTCGGAACCTCTTGGGTCTGTCTGTGCGGCTCGCCGGGTCTCGCTCCGTCAGGTCCTCGAACGAACGCTGCGTCGCTCCGGCCGGTCGGGCGAACGCCTCCTGCAGCTCCCCCTCGTCCAGGTGGGAGTCCAGGCTGGGGTCCTCTAGGATGGTGGCCATGTGGGGGGCGTCCAGAGGCGGGGAGGCGTGGCTGGAGGCGGGGCCGGCGCTGAAGATCGGCGGGGTGCTGGTCTGCTGGGGGCTGATGGGAGGGAGGCGCACGTTGGTGGCGGGGAAGGTTAGAGGTTTGAAAATGCGGACAGATGCAGAGTCCAGGCTGCTCAAGAGCTCGGCATTCTGGGAAAAAAAAACAATGTCCAGTTAGAGACGCGATGATTAGACTAAAACCTGAAGTGACCCTGAAGTTCTTTGATGCTAAACAGAAACAAACTGAAGTTTCTCCATTAATTTGTGGAGAATTACGTTCCACAGGAGAACCTCAGGGCTCGGTACTCGGATCCATTTGGGAATACCAGGCAGTTGAAAGGGCAGATTATACTTCTGCAACCACACACATCAAATGTCGCTTGGGTCTGGTCGCTAATCAGTTTTACTGCTATGCTTCTGCGCCGTCGGTCTGGAATTTTTAGGGACGCACAGCAGTTTCCCGCCAAAGCGCAAGGGGGAGCCTATTCGAGAACTCGCAACATCGAAGGGGAACAGGTTCAGTGGCAAAAAGACCGATTAACCTTTCGTCCTTGTTGTCGATTGTAGTTGTTCCTCGGTTTTTAAAAATGGCGCCCCCCAATGACGACCACACAGACAGCAGGAAAGGCGCACCAAGGACCAATCACAGCTGCTCTTTGTCTGCAGACTTCCACTTGAGGTCTGCGCGGGTTTGTGACCGTCCGACGCGTAGTCAGGATTTTTTTGAGGTGCGTGACGATTGCAGAACCTCAACGCTGGGGGGCGTGGTCACGCACAGTGACAGATTTGACGGTTGCAGAGGCTATGCGTCAGAAGCATAAATTGGCCTTAAGGCCTCAAGTTCCTGGGGTTTTTTCCATTTATTGAATAGTGTAAAATTCACTGTCACACAAATACATTTATAGTTTAATTTTGCACACACTGAGCGATTCAAATTATGGTTCTGACAGCTCAGGTTTCCTCCAGTAAAAGGTGGAGATATCGGCTGCAGGGAGGAAAGCAGCACAGAACGGCAGATCAGACCAACTTTCATACAGAAACCAAAGATTTTTCTTCCATTCTGCCAATTCTAGATCTGCACAAACTATCTTAAATATTACTGTAATCTAATCGGCCTGTTTTTCAGTGTAGTCCTGTTTCTCTGACTGTAACTGGCTGGATGTGCTCTCTTCATCCTCTGACATAGGAGTAGGGGTGAGTATTGGCACATGAGTGTTGCGATACAATATTATCGCGATATTGCAATATCTCTATATATTGTGATATTTTTCCCTGCTGTCAAAATTAAATTTACAGATAAAAAATTGAGTGCTGTATGTGTTCATCAGGAGATATTAATCATTTGGGGTTTGAGTCAGTTCACTTGTTCTACTATGCTTCCACTGTGTCACACAGCAAAAGGGCTCCACAGCGCCATCTGCCAGAGTGGAGGTGCAGGGGAAGGTTTCCCTCATGGTTTTAGGTAAAACTTTTTTTTGTTTTTGAAAATAAATAGTAGGAACTTAAGATTGATTTTATGTCGGGCAGCCAAAAAGCTAGCCTCGTGAGACCATCCTGATCTCGCGAGCTTTCAAGGTTTCACTCGCTAATCAGTCTGGAGACTCTCTGTTAAAGAAAATTTGGAGCCGTTCACCAAACGAACGTCCAATCAGCGTTGGCTTTGAGGCGGGTTGAGGTGTGACGCAACGAGAAGCGCGACAGTTCAGTCTAAAGAAGATGGCGGCTTCAGCCGATGAAACTAGCGTTAGCGTGGCTATCTAGCAAGTTTTATCGGAATTACAGAGTATTTCTTCACTGAAAGAAGAACAAAACACTGATCTGGAGGCTTTTCTCAGAGGAAAAGATGTTTTTGCTCTTCTCCCGACTGGTTTCGGCAAGAGTTTGATCTATCAATTGGCTCCTCTTCGTCGTCACTCTGTTAGTACGTCATATGCTTCGTTGATCTGATTGGTTTATTTGGCCCGTCTATCACCAACATAGGCCAATCAGCTAACCAGTATTTTCGCCCCTTCCCAAAATTACTTAAACGGAGCGGAGTCAGGTTACTAAAAATCACGATATATCACCAAAATTTTCGTTTTTCCACCCCTCAAGCTCGTCTGCCTGGCTGTGTGCTTCCTGGACGGGGCCGCCTGTGGAGCTGGTTGACAGTTGCCTTTTGTATCTAAGCTTCTTTTTCTATGTCTGCTTCTGTCTCCTTGAACCCCAGTGGGCCTCAGCAGATGGCCGCTCACACTGAGCCTGGTTCTGCTGGAGGTCTCTTCCTGTTCAAAGGGAGTTTTTCCTCTCCACTGTCGCTACAAGCATGCTTAGTGTGAGGGATTGCTGAAGAGTCAAAGAGTCGATGCAATCAGCTGGTTTTTCTTAGATAGAAAACTTTGAATCAATCTGACTGGATGATCTGGTTGAACTGGAAAGTTCCTTGAGATGATGTGTTGTGAATATGCACTATAGAAATAAACTGAATAGAATTAATGAGTTACCCCCTGCAGTCCATGACTATATCTGCTCTATTTGGACTTACTGTAGAAGCTCATACTTACGCTGGAGAAGAACAGAGACTTGGTGGTCTGTTCATATTGCCTATCCATCTTCTTGTCCTGAAAGCAGAGAGAATTGGATCACCGCAGGGTAAAAACGTCGCAGTTTTAATGGAGAGGAGAACACGGACGTGATACCGACCACACAGTGGACCAGGATGCTGAAGGGAACCCAGAAAAGGAGCGAGAACGCCACCACCGAGCCCACGATGTTATCGGCCAGAAACTTCCCGAACGTGTTGATGTCCAGTTTATCGATGAAGTCCCAAAGACGTTCCACCACATCCTGAACCTGCTTCATGCACTTTCCCTGTGAAGACAGCAGGTTTCATTCTGCTTTACCAACCGAGCCCCGAACACTCAGCCTCGTATTCCGCCTCCATCTAACCGAAAACCACAAACCCTGGTCAGGAGATCAAGGTCTGAATTATGGGTCCAGTTTCCTCCTATAAATAAGAACTTCAACTTTCTGTGAGGCTGGGAAGTCTTTTTACTCGACCCTTTTGAAAAGTGTAAATGGGACGCAACTGAACTGGACCGTGAATGAGTGATTCACTGATGGATTGTCTCACCGCTCCGTCGCAGAATCCCACCGTGCACGGTTTGCCTTTCCGCAGAAACACCGGGTCTCCTTTGGTGTCAACAAACGGGCTACAGATCCCATTTTTGCCCCGGCAGCAGACTTTACAGGACGAGTTGGTCTCTGGACAGAAATAAAAACTGCAGTTAGATGAGAACGATCGGCGCAGAGTGATTTTTCACTCCAAAACTTCCGAAGTTTCTATGGAAGCCCGTTTCCGCCACTATGTAAAAAAAAAGAAGAAAGAATTATCTCATTATGAGATAATTTTTTTTTTTTTTTTACAGAGTGGCGGAAACGGGCTTCCAAAGTTTCTTATCAATCACTTAAGAAATAAAAACAATAAAAATCAATTCAAAAATTATGATTGTAGCAAAATAAATCTTTTATAAATAATAAAAAAAAAATGTATGGCAGCTAAACTACCGCAAATATTTAAAGGGACATAGTCATGTGATATATTTTTTTTATCTATATATCACTATATTTTGGTCTTGTTCAGTTTGTTAGTCCATAAAGCCGTCAGGTGTATCTTAAATAATAACACTGAGTGACTGGAGCTACGATGCTTCCCCTATGCGCGGTGGGTAAACCAGGAAGTAAGTTACCGCAGTACGACCAGCAGATGGCGCCACGTCTGTTAAAGGAATAGTACACCCAAAACATGATTAGCCTTCATTTTCTACTCACCCCCATGCTGAACAACACTCTGGAGTACTTTTTTGATATCTCAAATGCATCTGGAGATCTGGGAGGCTTCTTGCTGTCTGCTGACATTCAAATAATGGAGGTCTATGGCGCCCGAGACAGAAAGGTCCATAAAAGTCCACAAAAAACGTGTCAATATTCCTCCATACTGCTCGTCCAATGTATTCCAAGTGTCCTGAGTGGGTAGCATCCAGAATTTACTCGAAACGAAGTCATTTAGAATGTTTTTAGAGCATAAACAGTAGTGTATAGGATTTCCTAAAAGCGCGTTCACGAGTCTACGGAAACCGCGGCAGACCAAACCAGCGCATTCAGCTCGGCAAAGAACTCATGCTCTTCCTCAACACTGAAGTCCTCAGACATTTTTCTTTCGTTGTTTCTTTCTTTGCACAGGTAAACAGCACATTTCTTCTTCTACGCTCGCATTATTGGCAGAGCAGACGCTGAATGCGCGCTTTCATCTGGTTTGGTCTGCCGCGGTTTCCGTAGACTCGTGAACGCGCTTTTAGGAAATCCTATACACTAATGTTTATGCTCTAAAAACATTCTAAATGACTTCGTTTCGAGTAAATTCTGGACGCTACCCACTCAGGACACTTGGAATACATTGGACGAGCAGTATGGAGGAATATTGACACGTTTTTTGTGGACTTTTATGGACCTTTCTGCCTCGGGCGCCATAGACCTCCATTATTTGAATGTCAGCAGACAGCAAGAAGCCTCCCAGATCTCCAGATGCATTTGAGATATCAAAAAAGTACTCCAGAGTGTTGTTCAGCATGGGGGTGAGTAGAAAATGAAGGCTAATCATGTTTTGGGTGTACTATTCCTTTAAGGATAAATATTTAAAAACATTCCAGAAATTTTCTCCTTTAAGGAAAAAGTTTTATTTTTTTGCAGCCCTTTTCCTGCCTTTGCTACCAGTTAGAAACGTCCCAAAGTGAACAGTGCTGCCCCCCCCCCCGTCTTTTTAATTATTGATGGAAACGCAGCAGCGGTACCGTTGCAGGCGCAGGGCTCCAGCTTTAGAACCACCTGACAGAAGGGAACGCACTCGCCGCCGCGGCATTCTCCGTTATCCAAACACACAGTTTTATCCGGAGCGTTCTCTGGCGGGGGGCACTCGCTGCCGTTTCCTGTCGGAAAACAAAAAAACGTTGTTTGATTATCATCAAGACGAGCATAAAAACGACTATCAGAGGCTAAATGGAAACAGCTGACCTGTGCAGTAGGAGTGGCCCTTACAGGTCGCCTCGATGGGCTCCTGGCAGACCTCGCCTTTGGCCTGGAACCTGCAGCCCTTACAGCAGGCGCTGTTCCTGTCGCTGAGCAAAGAGACAACGGATGAGCAGCGCTGAGCCCCGAATGGAGCATCCAGCTAGAGTGACTCAGACCTGCACTGAGCTTCGTCCCTCAGCCGGCAATCCTCTGTGCAGCAGGAGTCCGAGTTGAAATGCAGCAGGCCTGGGTCGCACTGCTCGCCCTGCTCCACCCGGGAGTTCCCGCACACGTTGACGTTCCTCTCCTTGAAGCAAGACGGCGCTTTGGAGCGCAGGCGCTTCACGATGGACTGCTTGCTGCAGTTGGAGAAGAGCTGAGAGAACAAATGCGTCCGGCCGTGTTAGAAACCTATAGTGTTAGAAAACGTGGCGACGACGCAGCGGCGCCAGCACCTTGTTGTTGACGTGGTCTCCGCTCACAGCGATGGGGTACATGATGTACTTCCCGCCCTGGTCCTCCCGCGGAGCGCAGTACGGCACGTTATCCGGGTCGTGCTCTGCTCCGAAGTTGTGGCCCAGCTCGTGAGTCGTCACCAGGTCCGCTTCCTGTCCGAAATACAGACAAAAAGGTAAAACTCTGTGTTTTCTCTAACGAATGGCCTCCATGCTAGGAGCCCACCTTGGTCAGGATGGTCTTCCCGTAGTTCTTGGTGCTGGTCAGGCCCGTGTTCAGGTAGATGGCTCCATGTTTGCTAGCTGCTGTTTCAGAAGCTGAACGGCAGAACTCCTTTAAAAAAAAGCAAGGCTGAAACTCAAAGAGCTTAGGAGGAAACTCAAACGCTTACCTTTGGAGCATAGACCTCCGGCGAACTCCGGTTTGTTCGGGGCCACGTACGCCAGACCCAGAGTGCCCTCATCGAAGTCCTGGTAGGTGAAGAGGTGGGCCAGGCAGACGCTGGAGGCGTTCTGAGCGATGTCAACGCTGAACTGCTGCAGGAGGTCAGAAAGAAAGCGGCTCTGTTTAACCGCAGCATTGGAACCAATCCTTTCAAATCTCTCTAAAAGCACTTGAAAAGTCAAACTAATTCCAAAAAAGTTAAAACAATCCACTGGACTGGTTAAAGCGAAGATGTTTCGCTTTAACCTGACTCCGCCAGATGGATTTGCTCTGCATATCCATCTGGAAACCTTCCGTTGAAGTAATTTTGGGAAGGGGCGAAAATACTGGTTAGCTGATTGGCCTATGTTGGTGATAGACGGGCCAAATAAACCAATCAGATCAACGAAGCATATGACGTACTAACAGAGCGACGACGAAGAGGAGCCAATTGATAGATCAAACTCTTGCCGAAACCAGTCGGGAGAAGAACAAAAACATATTTTCCTCTGAGAAAAGCCTCCAGAGCAGTGTTTTGCTCTTCTTTCAGTGAAGAAATACTCTGTAATTCCGATAAAACTTGCTCGATAGCCACGCTAACGCTAGTTTCATCGGCTGAAGCCGCCATGTTCTTTAGACTGAACTGTCGCGCTTCTCGTTACGTCACACCTCAACCCGCCTAAAAGCCAACGCTGATTGGACGTTCGTTTGGTGAACGGCTCCAAGTTTTCTTTAAAAGAGTCTCCAGACTGATTAGCGAGTGAAATCTTGAAAGCTCGCGAGATCAGGATGGTCTCACGAGTAGGGATGGGAATCGAAAACCGGTTCCTGTTAAGAACCGGTTCCGTATTTTCCGATTCCATGGCATCGTTTGGCAGGCAGCTGAACGATTCTTTTTTCGATTCCCGCTGCACCAGAGCCTAGAGCGCCGGCTCTGGGGAGCACGACTTACGTCACTTTTTTTACGTAAGTTACGTAAGTTACGCAAGTTGGAAGAACTATTCGAGGAGGAAGACAACGAGCTGCGGTCACTTTGTGAATCAAAGCCCCGTCTTTCCTTAGCCCAGAGGGTAGATCAGGAAATCCAGCTCTGTAAAAGCTTGCCCTCCATCCCCTGCAGGGATAGCGCCACACTGTGGTGGTGGAACAAGCAAGATACGCTGCCCTTGCTATCTGGACTGGCTGAAAACTACCTCTGTGTGCAGGCTTCCTCCATCCCATCTGAGAGGGTGTTCTCCACGGCTGGAGACACCATAAGCGCTGAAAGATTCCGTATCCACCCAGAAAAAGCAGATATGCTCATCTTTCTGCAAAAGAACTGTTAATTTTCCCTACTATTGTTTTATAATTAGTATTTTTTGTTATTTAAAATAGGTTATTATCCCATCATTTGTTATTAGACATTGTTGGTTATTAAGTTTGTTCTTGTATTCATTTTTCATTTAAACACAGATGTTACTCCAGTTTCACATTTCCTGTGGACATCTTGATCTTGTTGAGTTTGTAAGATTGTTCAATAGTTAAGTAAACAAAGTTGATTCTGATAATCAAACTGTTTGTTCTCCTTTTTTCCCCCAAATTGGAATCGAAAAAAGAATCGATAAAGAATCGAATCGTTTCATAGAATCGAAAAGGGAATCGGAATCGTGAAAATCTTTTCAATTCCCAACCCTACTCACGAGGCTAGTTTCGCTTCCCATCCAGGAAGCTTTTTCTATTCAAAATGTCAGAAATAGCACAGAGTTTAAGGCTTTATAGAGTGAACCAAAGCCTTGTTTTGAGAAAACGTGCAAACTGAACCGGACGAACGGGTCCACCCCTTTAGAATGGGGGTCATTTTGTTTCATTGTTAGCCTGCGATACCAGAAACCTGTCTATGTCTCTGAAAGGGGGGTCGTTAAAGGGAATTGTTGGCGTGGCTCAATAGGCGAGGTCTTCTGTTCCCCTGTAAGGAGGCGGGGGTTTGATGAGAGCAGGAAGAGATTAACTCAATCGCTGTATTGTAGGTTTCTGAAAGCTGAAATCTGAGTTTTTTAGATTTCTAACATTACAATTTATATTTTTCCAAGCACACAACAGTTTAAAGCAAAGTTTAGTTTGAAAAGAACGAGCAGGAAGGATTGAAAAGCATGTTAACACGGTAATGTAGGCTTGAGTTCATTATCTGACGCATGCAGATACATAGCCTGGGTGCCATTCCGAACTTAGTCCCGCCCACAACGTTTGAGGTCGGGAAGTTCAGCATTGCTCCATAGTAGCGCGAGTATGCTCGCACAATATCTGGCGGACCAAACAAATTGTCAGGGCGGGCTTTATACGATGATGGACAGATGATCAACAGTAACGTAATCAACCACGTGACCAAAGCGCGCTTGGGTGACAACAACAATGGCTGCCGCTGGAGAGTTGAGGTGTGTAGATTCTATTAGGTCTGTTCTAGAAGATATCGACAGCAAATTAATTTTAAAAGAGGAACAGAGAAACGCCATCAAGGCATTTGTTGAAAAGAAAGATGTTTTTGGCGTCCTTCCTACGGGATTCGGTAAAAGTTTAATTTATCAGCTGGCTCCCTTGGTGGCTTAAAGGAATAGTACACCCAAAACATGATTAGCCTTCATTTTCTACTCACCCCCATGCTGAACAACACTCTGGAGTACTTTTTTGATATCTCAAATGCATCTGGAGATCTGGGAGGCTTCTTGCTGTCTGCTGACATTCAAATAATGGAGGTCTATGGTGACCGAGACAGAAAGGTCCATAAAAGTCCACAAAAAACGTGTCAATATTCCTCCATACTGCTCGTTCAATGTATTCCAAGTGTCCTGAGTGGGTAGCGTCCAGAATTTACTCGAAACGAAGTCATTTAGAATGTTTTTAGAGCATAAACAGTAGTGTATAGGATTTCCTAAAAGCGCGTTCACGAGTCTACGGAAACCGCGGCAGACCAAACCAGACGAAAGTGCGCATTCAGCGTCTGCTCTGCCGATAATGCAAGCGTAGAAGAAGAAATGTGCTGTTTATCTGTGCAAAGAAAGAAACAACGAAAGAAAAATGTATGAGGACTTCAGTGTTGAGGAAGAGCATGAGTTCTTTACCGAGCTGAATGCGCACTTTCGTCTGGTTTGGTCTGCCGCGGTTTCCGTAGACTCGTGAACGCGCTTTTAGGAAATCCTATACACTACTGTTTATGCTCTAAAAACATTCTAAATGACTTTGTTTCGAGTAAATTATGGACGCTACCCACTCAGGACACTTGGAATACATTGGACGAGCAGTATGGAGGAATATTGACACGTTTTTTGTGGACTTTTATGGACCTTTCTGCCTCGGGCGCCATAGACCTCCATTATTTGAATGTCAGCAGACAGCAAGAAGCCTCCCAGATCTCCAGATGCATTTGAGATATCAAAAAAGTACTCCAGAGTGTTGTTCAGCATGGGGGTGAGTAGAAAATGAAGGCTAATCATGTTTTGAGTGTACTATTCCTTTAACCGTAGTATAGAGACTCTAAAACATGCCTTAAGCTGAAAGAATGAACCAATTAGAGAAGGAATTATATCAAAACTGTAAAAAAAAAAAAATTTAAATTTGCCTTTAAGATAAAAAAGCTTTTTTGTGTCTCAATCTGCTCTATAAAAACCTCCTAAAGTGGAAAAGTTTTAGTTTCATCTGGTTTAATTTAGCAAAACTTCTTCTTTGAGGAACCTTTTGCTATCAGATTATTCATCAATTAATGGAAAGTGTCATCAGCGTAAAAGTGGTAAGAAATCTAAATATTTTGGAGGCAGAAATCCTAAATTCTCCCATGAAGGTTTGTAGCAGGAATCCTGATCCTGAAACCTGGATTATTCTCCACCTGCAGCTTTTTAGCCTCCTTACCTCCAGCAGCTTTTTAACGTCCCAAACGTCTTTGCCCTTCACCGGACTCCCCTCCATGTTGAAGTGTCTTTCCCCGGGACGAACCTCTGTGGGAAACTTCTGTATGATGATCTGACGGCAGAAACACGGCAGCCGAATATTTACACCTCGGCCGATCGTCTTCGGTGCCACACCTGCTGGAGGTCTCCTCACCTGCTGGATCTGAACTCCGTAGCCACTGAACTCGTCATCCCACGACGTGTTTCTGTAGATGTCATCCACGCGGTCGATGAGCTCGATCTGCAAACGGTCAGGGAGGGAGAGGTCAGGTTGGCGAGGCTGCAGGAGGGAAACGGCTGCATGAGAGCGTGAGCTGACCAGGTAGTTGATGGTGGTGCTCTCCTCCCCGCGGCCCATGTGTTTGTAGAAGCGATGGTCGGCGACCAGCAGCATGGGACACGTGTTCTTCCTGTGGTCGTGGATCTCGCGTTTCCCTCTGAACGCCGACTCTGAGCGGACAGGAAGTTCAATTCTATTCAGTTTATTTCTATAGCGCCAATTCACATCATGTCATCTCAAGGAACTTTCCAGTTCAACCAGATCATCCAGTCAGATTGATTCAAAGTTTTCTATCTAAGGAAAACCAGCTGATTGCATTGACTCATTGATTCTTCAGCAATCCCTCACACTAAGCATGCTTGTAGCGACAGTGGAGAGGAAAAACTCCCTTTGAAGAGGAAGAAACCTCCAGCAGAACCTGGCTGTTAGGGGTGAAGAAAAAAATCGAATTGAGCTTAAATCGCGTTTCTAACATTTAAAGATTCAGAATCGATTCTCATTTTCTTTAAAAACAATTTTTTTTTGTGGGTGCGGATGTTCCTTATCAGGCACCGTAGTGTTTGGCGAAACCAATGAGCAGCGTGAGCTATGCGCAGGCATGCAAGCGTTAGCCTAGCAGGCTAGTGGTGTGTCATGTTGTGTGAGCTACTGTGTTTGTTGCCGTATGGAGGACGAAGAAAAAGAAATTCAACCGCCTCCGCGGTCTTTAAAAGCAACCATTTGGAAACACTTTGGATTTTACCTGGAATTTACCGGGTAAGAAAGGGCTTGCCATGACTCATGCGATTGGCAGAGATTGCAACGGTAAAGTTAAGTATTTCGGGAGTACTTCAAATCCCTGTTCTCATCTCAAGACATTACCCAGAGTTGTTAGTAGAATTGGATAAATCCAAGACATGTTGTCTTGGATTTACCTTTCGGTGTTTACATTATTGCAATAGATAAATAAAACATTTACAGTTATAAAGTCTTTATAAATGTACTCCTCTTTCATGCCAGCAGACTGGAATAGATCCTGAGAATCGTTTTGAATCGTAAATTAATTGTTTTCTGTATCAAATTGTTTGGATTTAAAAGAATCGAATTGTGGGAATCCCAAAGATTCGCATCCCTAGGCTCAGTGTGAGCGGCCATCTGCCAAACACCAACAAGAAAACAGCACAATTGCCAAATTAATGGCATTTGTGCTGATGGTGAGTTGATAACAACAAAATAAACTCATTTTACCACAGGTTTAATTTAATTTCTACAACTTAAACTACGACAACTACTTTTTTAATGCTTTTTTGGCAAAATGTAGAAGATGACTCAAAAAAGGAGGAGAGTAAAAAAAGAAAGGGGTCTAACAACACAGCCCTGCGGTACTCCTTAACAGATTGGGCTTTTAGAGGAGTTGTTGAGGAGGTTTCAGCAGATTATTTTTTTTTTTTATTGTCATTAAACTCTCACTAGTAGGGGTGGAACCATTCACAAAATCCACGGTTTGGTTCGGTTCAAGGTTTCGTGGTCACGGTTTTCGGTTCAGTTCAGTATATGTTCATTGTTAGCCTGACATGTTGGTTGTGTTGCTGTTAGCATAAACAAAACGTGTTGCACAACGCTTGCACACTGTTGCACTTTTATCCACAACTTTCTTTCCGCCGCTTCTTCTTCTTCTTGTTTACTACTGGTGGTTGGCTTTGGTCGCAGTACCGCCACCTTCTGCTCTGGAGTGTAAACGCTTCGCCTATGAGAAAAAGGAGCAGCACATGAACCGAACGAAACACACGCGAATCGAACCGAGACAGTCGAACCGAACGATTTGGACGGTTTTCAGAAACCGTTCCATCCCTAGTCACTAGTACATAAAATTCCCTCTGCATTAACCCATTTAGGCCGGGAAAGCATTACCGCATTTCTACCATTCAAGCCGGGGGCGCTGTTGCGTAATTCTACCATTGACGCCGGGAGAGCATATAAGTCAAGCAAGAAGAAAGAAGTTTTTTTCAAGCAAACATGGAGGAGTTTGACAGAGAAGAGATGTCGGAAGGCAGTGATTTTGAGGAGTGTGTCGGCTTTGATGACGGTATAGATGAAAATGATGACTTTGAACGCGCTGAACCAATCGAACTACCACCGCAATGCACGGAGTGTTTTCAACCGCACACCTGGAGTGAAAGTTGATTTGCCTGCAGACACCACACCGCTGCAGGCATTTGAGCATATTTTTAATGAAGAACTTTGGATGCATCTTGTTACCGAGACGAATAGGTACAGTGACCAAACAAACCAAACTCCAACAAGAGCAAAGATGGCAAAGTGGTCACCCGTGACTGTGACGGAGATGAAGACATTTATTGGGCTGTGTATGGGCATAGGACTTCTTGTGTTGCCAGTAGGCTACGAAGAGATTATTGGCGACAGAGTAAACCTCTCTTCAGGACGCAGTTCCCCCAAAATATGTCCCGGGACAGATTTGTGGCCATCTGGAGGTAAGTTGTATGCAATTTATAACACAGACATATGCATTATTATGCATAATAATACTGTTAATAAGTAATCATCAGATAGTTATTTATGTAATGTTTGTTCTTTATTTTAAAAACGTTTTATATTGCACATTCTCAATGAAGACATGATTACATATGGAAAAAATAAAGGTTGAATTTTTTATTTTTTTATTACTGCTTTTCACTTTTTTTTTTTGGAAGAATTTCAAAGATAAAATATATTTTGAGTTCTATCTGCTACAGAAGCTGAGATATCAATAATTTACTAGGCGTTGACACAGTTGCTGAATTTACAGAAAAACTTCAGGTTTTAGGGGTATTTTTTAAAATCGGCCATAGGTTTTTAAGGTGTTTTTTCCAGGCGTTTTAGGCCTAAATGGGTTAAACCAATCCCCTGGGGGAGCAATGGGCTGCCATTGTGCAGTGCCTGGAGAGCATTGTGGGGTTAAAGGTCTTTGCTCGGGGAGCCACAGTGGCAGTCTGTGGGAGTGGGGCTTGAAACAATAGGCCGCCACTCCCCATTCTGCTGGTTATAGTGAAGAAAATTAGCCATAAAAAAAATAGAATCAAAAACAGCATAAAATTTAAGGAGACAAATTTAACGGATAAGCTTTAAACTATCGGTAACAGACTGCCTTTACAGATATCTTACAGGAGATTAGCCCAAAATGGATTGCTTGTGTTGCCCTGCGATAGACTGGCGACCTGTCCAGGGTGGACCCCGTCTCTCGCCTGTAGACGGCTGGAGATGACCCCATTTGGGAAAAGCGTGACAGAAAATGGATGCATGGAATGGATCTGCTGACTTTTACTTTGAAATCCAATGCAATGCTAGCATTTTTATTACTGCTCAGCAAAAACATTTTCATCAGCAGAAAAGGTTGAAATGATAAAAAACTATGAAATCTTCAAAATTATTTCAGATACTTTGCTCAAGACTTGACAGTCTTTATCATTCTGCCATCAGGTTTGCCATAAAAGCTCCTTTCAATACACACAACTGAAATGGTGACTGAAATGCTCTGCAAAATATTCCTAAACTGGATAAACGATTAGATCATCCTTGTTCACAGACACAACTGCTTCTCAACAGTCATTTTTGGGTTGTCTCTTGTGCTTTAAATTGTATTTTATTAATTTATTACTAATGTATTGTATTTATTTGAGCCCTTCTTCCCTTTTCCTAAGTGATTATTCCACTCGTCAGGCCGCCATTGTAAATAAGAATTTGTTCTTTATGACTTGCCTGTAAAAATAAAGGTTTAATAATAACAAAAAAGGATAAAATTCCAATCAATATAAAAAATTCTAAATAAATGAGCAGATTTAGATATTCCAGAGAATGTTTTCTTCTCCTGTCACCTTCCTCCTCCTCGTCGCTCTTCATCGCTGCTCTGACGCCTTCAGGCAGGAGGTGAGAGGACTCGGCCGCCACGTATCCGCAGACCGACGGCTGCCGCAGCCTGCTGATGTTCCTGATGTCCTCTGAGCGGTAGATCAGGAGGCGGCCATCGGGGGGCGCCGACGTGAACCTCCACAGAGGCTGAAGGAAGGAGGCGTTTCAAAGTGAGAAATCTGCTGTCTGGACAGCTTGGAGGTTAAAATGCTGCAGGAATTCACCTCGATGTTGTACTCGGCCTCATCGGTCAGGATGTGAGCTGAGAACTCCTGGTCGTCTATGTGAGCCTGAACACGAGAGTTTTCCTCCCCTGGAAGAGATGAAACAGACATAAAGGAAGCAGCTGTGCAGTTTCAAGCTTCTTATCAACTTCAGCACCAAGGCTGATCCAAACCTCCACCTCAAATATTCTACATTCTGCTTTCAGGGATGTCTGATCCGTCAAGGCTTCTCCAAACAGCACAAGGACAAACAACCGCTCCACTGTTTGGATTATTGTCGAAGAATCAAATCAAAGAACTCGTCAGATCAGGAGGAGCTGAAACATCTCCGTCCATCTAATTAACCCGCCTCGTTCTCTCTGCTTCAGAAACATTTACTGAGAATCTTCACCAGCATATTGAAAAATCAAATGTGAAATTTGTTAATAAGGGAAAACTACGGAAGAGGATTGTTCTGACTTTTTTCTCAATTCTGACTTTTTTCTCAGAATTTTGGATCTTAATGTAGATGAGCACCATGAAGGAAGAGATGTGGAGCTCTCAGCTTCACTGACAAAGATGTGAGTTGTTTGAGGTGGCCAGTGACACTTAGGTGGAAAATGACGGAATTAGGCAACTTTTTACGTGGCCGAGGGGTCCCCTCATTAATGGAGGAGCAGAAGGTCATTAAAACAAGAGAGCTAGTCTCTAAAACAGACATGGCTACGGCTTGATGCTAACATGTTTGTTAGCTGTCAGAATTCTGAGAAATATTAAACTGAAATCAAATTTTAAAATCAGTTAACTCTTTTTTTTTTTCAGTGGCCCTAATCCTCTTCTGTAGAAAACTGCAAAGTCTCTCTAAACCTTTTTTTTTAAATAAGTTTTTCAAGGTTTAATTTTCGGATTTTCTTTTCTTTTCTTGCCATAATAATGGAACTAAATGCCTGAAATCTTAAACAGCCCATCATCCGAACTCGTCCTCACCGATGACGTGTCCAGTAAAGTAATTGTGTCGGTTGACCGGGTAGCTCCGCCTCCGGCCGTCCGCCTCCTCGACGACGGCCGTGAAATCCTCCGTAAAGATCTCGTTGTTGGTTCTCAGGTAGAGCGTGAAGTCCCTGCGCTCAGCAACAAGCAGCAGGGGAGAAGGTCAGGAGGTTACGTTTGGAAGTCGACGGACACACAGAAGGAGGAGAAGGTTAGTCTGACCTCTGCAGCGCGTTGAAGCTCAGCCGCTTCTCCACGTGGGCCTCGGTTTGGACGTCCCGCCGGCGGATGGAGTGAGCCTGCAGGCTGGAGAAAGGAAGGACGTCGAAGTCGTCCAACATGGACCGCAGAGGTTCTGTGGAGGAAGTTCAAAACCATCGTTTGACACGAGGCGGGCAGAATCAATGGAGGATCTGGTTCCAGGTTACAGACCAGATTAGGTTAATCCAACAGAAAAAAAATCTGTGACATCCTCTGAAACCATAGAAACAGAGAAGTCAACCTTTGTGTGGGCCGCTTATCGATTTATAATCCCACCAATATCCTTTATTCTCCATGAAGAAAAGGAACATTATCAGATGAGTCTGGGTTACCACCAACATGAATGGATGGAAATAAATGGCGTCTATTCTTAAAGCCAGAAAACCGTTCGTGAAATACCAGTTAGAGTCCGCAGAGACGAGCTAACAGTAAAAGTTAACAAGCGGCAGAGGTTTAGGGAGGTTTGGTCATCAGAGGGACAGACCAGCCGCTTTAAGGGCAGCAAATTGAGAAGGACGACGACACAGACAGCCGGTAAGGTGTACCAAGGACCAATCACAGCTGCTTTTTGTCTGCGCACTTCCGCTTGAGGTCTGCGTGAGTTTGCGACCGTCCGACGTGTAGACAGGGGGGCGTGGTCACGCACAGAGATAGCTTTGACGGTTGCAGAGGCTATTACACACCCTGCTAGCACGGTTCTACGGTGGCCCTGAGGGTGCAAACTGCAACTACAAATCTAAAAGCGCAACTACATTAAGGAAATCGCAACTACATTAACCTACCGGAAAAGGTAGGTACCAGTGGGAAACATGAGACATCATTGATTAGACGCCGGCGCCGTTTGACCCTTGAACCGGAAGTCATTCTGCCTGCTGCGGCTTTTGAAAACATGAATATTGTCGGCGCCCCTAACATAGCTGCTGTTATCCACGAATATTTTGAATCAGGACATACGTACGAGGTGATACTGGATATGCTCAAGACTAATCACGAACTTTCTGTTAGTTTGCGTACACTGAAGACACACTTAAAAGAAGCTGGACTGTTCAGACGACGCAACTTCCGGTTCAAGGGTCAAACGGCGATGTCTCATGTTTCCCACTGGTACCTACCTTTTCCGGTAGGTTAATGTAATTGTGTTTTCCTTAATGTAGTTGCGCTTTTAGATTTGTAGTTGCAGTTTGTACTTCAGGGCCACCGTACGGTTCCCTAGAGGTAAACAAGCAAACCAACATGGCGGCGCCCGTAACATTCAGAAAGTTTGCGGAGAGTCAGGTGAAGAAGAGAGTCGGCTTTTGGGAAGTGGACACACAAACGATAATCTAATCAGGGATCCCAGACGCAGGAGTTGAGGTTCATCGCATTGCTAAGCAGAATCATCACTGGAAATCGTGCGGCACGGCAGGGAAGCTAGCATTTTTATTAGTGACGCTGAGATGAAGCCTCATGAGGCGTTGAACCGTTTGGCCAAATTGCTTCAACGATCCCCACAGTTCATGATGTGAACATGTCACCACCTACTGGTGGAGTGCAGAACTACAGTTTGTAATAAAATCTGTGATTTTTTTTTTTTTGCAACTTTTTTTTTTCTCCCCCTTTTAGGTTCCTTTGAAATTCTTTTTTAAGCGTAAAATTTCTTAGAACAATCATTTAAGGTGCAGTTTTTCTGCCATTTTAGTGAAATAAACTCAAGCAGACAGTGAAAGTGTTTGTGCAAATTGGGTAATGATGAGCAAAATGAAAGGTGTTAGTCATTTTTTATTCAAACATGATAGTTTTTCCACGTTTTTTTTGGTTTTAATCAGGTTGGAAGTTGTGTTCAACCAATATTTTGGCTAAACCGACCTAAATTACCCAATCTATATTTTTACTCGGGCAAAACAATGCAAATTAGTCTCATCAGCCAAAATAATTAAGTTTAATCGCAACTTTCAAAAGTCAAAGACAGGTCTTGAACCATCAACCTCTAGAGTGGGAGTCTGTCTCTTACAGATGACGCCACCTTAGGGATGCACGATATAATCGGCCCCCTATCGGTATAAAACTGAATATCGGACATCGGCCACCCCACCGATATTTAACCCGATATTTGATCAGCTTCTGAGTTTCTAAAGTCTAAAAAAAAAAAAAAAAAAAAACTATTTCTTCTTCTTCCTCAAAAACTTCTTTTTTACAGACTTAAAAACTTCTAAAGACGAGGGAAAAAATATTGGTCCATTAAAATATCCCAATATCTTCATATGCTGATATATTGCCATTTAAAAACACCATATCAATCTCTTTTACTAATGAAATATTGCTATATGTCATCGTCATGCTACGAAATCCCCCGAAAATTCACCAAATGTTGCCATATTTTTATATGTTGACATATTGACGCGGTATCGATCTATTTTACTAACAAAATCTCACAAGAATTTGCGAAATATCACGAGAGTTTGTAACAGAACAATGAAATTTCACAAGATTTTGAGAGTAAAATAGATCGATACCGCGTTTTTAAAAATCTATTTGATATCAGCAAATGAAAATATATTTGAGTTTATTATTTTTCAAAGTGTCAGAAATGGATAACAAAACTGCTATTTTTAATGACTACTTATTTTTGTCCAGCTTTAACATCGGTATCGATATCGGTTATCGGCTACATGAGTTTAAAATATCGGCATATCGGATATCGGCCAAAATCCCAATATCGTGCATCCCTACGCCACCTACATAGATAACCACAATAGGGAGGAAAATACTAATTGATAGTAACTTGTTAACACTGACTTTTTCCAGTGGCTTGCTCAGGTTTTGATCAATAAATTGTTCATTCTAACCAAATTAGTTTTAAGCAACTAGATTGGTTGGAAAAACAACCAATCTATTCTTAGAATCTATCCAGCTGACAGCATCTCTCCTCCAAACTCCCACATCTTGACTGAATACTGAGGCTGTTTAAATGCCTGTCAAAATTCTTGCGCTTCCCGAACCACTTCGCGAAGCGGTCACATGGTTTTACGGAAGCGAGGCCTCGGACGTCCTCAATTTTGGCCCCTCCCCTAAATGAATCACGCCTCGACACGCGCTTCAGGGGAAACGCCCCCTCCATTACTCGACACACGCCTCTCATAACATCACAAATTTTTATGAATGTCTGAAATTTCCTGATTATGGAGGCCGGCTGTAAGGAGATGACGCCGTCTGCTCATGCTCTCTTTTACCCCCTTTACACTACCCTTGAAAAACCGCGCAGAGACCGGTCCGAGCTCAGTAACTGAGATGACGTATCGTGTGTAAATGGAAAACAAACTGAACTGAACCGAGCTACACACAACCGGACCACAACGTTTTTCCCTGGCTCGGTTCTCTGCTAACAAGAGCGCATGAGCAGAACGCGTCATCTCCAACTGGCTGCACATCGCGATTCACACTCCATTCCAGTAGTTGGCGATAATGCCCCTCCCGAAACAGAAGAAGAATGACTTCTTCTTCAACTATAAACAACAATCGAAATGTTCTCCACGCAACGTTTTAAATAATTTTAAACAAAAACACCGAAGTACAGCACTAATAATCAAGCATAACTTTCTGAATGTAACGGGCGCCGCCATTTTGATTTGCTTGATTCCCTCCTTCTTCGTCTTCTTCTTCTTGTGTTTTATAGCGGTTGGCAAACAACTTTTGGTGCATTACCGCCACCCACTGCTTGATTTCCTCCTTCAATACTGGCAGTAATACCGCAGATCGACACTAGGAGGCAAGGAGGCGAGGATACGAGATAGCGTGATGTGTAAACGGTCGTCAGAACCGAGCTCGGCCTGGTTAACTGATCCGAGCTCGGACGGGTCTAGGAAAGGATCGGTTTTTCAAGGGTAGCGTAAATGGGGTACTAGTTATCTGAGAACTGAGCCAGAACTGAGCCGTGCCGAGCGTGACTGATGGCCTAGTGCCATGTTAGCGCGGTTCAGTTCAGTGTGCGTTCCATTTTCTTGGTTACCGAGCTCAGGCCAAAGGGCGGAGGAAATGAGGCTTTATATTTAACAAATGAAGAGACTGGACTTAACTCCTGCAGAGATTTGTAAAAGCCCATCTTTCATTAGAAACTCTTACTGCTGCGAGTCAACGAGCTAACAGGAGCGAGCATTCTGTCTCTTCTCTACTCTATGGGCTATATGTAGATCTCCCCCTACAGGTTCAGTGGAGGTCAGTTCAGTAGATATCAGCAGCTTGTAGACCAGTGAAGGTTATAGTAAGATGTGATGGTTGTTATGCAAAAAATAAGAAAGACATATTTCTACAACAACAACTATTAAAGTTTAATTAACTATTCTCACCACTAAGAAACAAACAGAAAACTTGATAGAAAATTCAGCCATATTTTTTTTCATTTAGGTTGGGCAGTCAAAAAAATTACAAAAAAAAACATATTTTATTAAATAGCATTTTTTTTTATTGATTTGCGTCAAAGTTTTAAAACTTTTTGAATTATTCCAATTTTTTTTATTGTTTCTTTTTCTGAATTAATCTACTATATGAAAAGGGTATGAAAGAAGTGAGTTTAATAATAATATCAGCAAAAGAAAAACAATAAAACAAAGATAATTTTTTATTTGGATGAAAACTATTCAGTAGTTTCAGCTTTAAAGTAGGCTACAGTTTTAATGTTTAACAAACATGTTGGATCTTTCAGGTTAAATTGTTTGACTCGATGATGACTTTATACTTGAAATATTACAACTTTATTCTTGTAATGTTATCATTTTATTCTTTTAAATTTACGACTTTATTCTCATGATGTTACAATTTTATGCTCTTAATTTTACGACTTTATCCTCGTAATGTTACAATTTTATTCTCTTAATTTTACGACTTTATTCTCGTAATGTTACAATTTTATTCTCTTAATTTTACGACTTTATTCTAGTAATGTTACAATTTTATTATTTTAATTTTACTTTATTCTCGTAATAGAAGAAAAACAATCTCTAGCCTGGCCCTAATACTCCGTAATACTTTTGACACTAACGGGCTTCCATAAAACTTCGCGACAAAAATCAAGTGTTGCTCAGAGAACTAACTTCAGTCAGCAGGTTTTCATTTAGACCTCCATGTTTGGAGCGCTTACCGAACTCCTGCTGCTGTTTGCTTTCAGCCGGAGACACAGCGGCCTCCCTTAGAGAGAGAAAACCCGTAAAAAGTGACAAAAACACCCAAAGTTTCGCTCCCATGTCGGACAGACTGACTGACGGGCTGGAGAGGAGGAAGAGGTCCGCAAACGTCTGCTCCAGGATCAGCCGCTCACTTCCGACCTCAGTCACATTTTGCGGAGGAAAAAGCCAAGTTCTCCTGCATCCAGATCAGATGAAGTCATTGTTAGCTCCAGAAACACGCAGGGAGAGGAACTCCAACTCCACGGAACCAGGAAGACCGAGAGGCTGTAAGGAAAGTTAGCGAGATCCACGGCGGAAGTAGAGCTGTTGGTCTCCAAAAAAAAAGCACCGAATTCCTCAGCCTTGATGAAATCAGCTTAGACTTTGCCGAAAGGTGCAACTTTGTGAAGAAAGTTGTTGGGGACACTAATGCATGCTTTCACACCAAAAGCAGCAGAGGCAGCTAGTTTAAATGCAAAGTCAATGGTTGATGGGTCAAGGTGCAGCAAAATATTGCAAGCCAAGAATGCCACTATTCGCATCTAATTATCACGTTAAGATTCAAATTCACTCGCTAAAAGCGCAGTTTTTTCTGAAATTTCGCTGCTTTTTTTTGCCATTTTTTACCGTCATGATGGTACCGCAAGACGCGCTTTCTTAATGCGTGTAGTGACAGATCAGAATGCACGTTCTTGATGCGCGTTTTCCTAGTATATATGATAATAATGTCCTTCCTTTTCCCACAGCCAATGCATTTGAACTGGTTGCATCCAATCGCTGGTCAAGGCAGCCAGACCAAGATAGTTCTGCTTTGTGGAAAACTGTACAGAGCTCTGTGTGGCAGCGTTACCAAAGTTTACTGCCTTGTCGTTTCACAAAGCCTTAGTTTTAGGAATATATCCACTATATGCACTTTGCTGTTATTTTGAATCCATTTCCATGCATATCTTCATGTAAAAACATTTTTCTCTACAGGTATTAGTAGGAAGAGTTCACCGGGTTTAGCAACTCAGACGTGGCGCAGTGTTTAAAGTGACCGCATGTAATGCATAGTTTTTGCTTCAATACAGGTTTGAATTCCGCTTAGGTAGTTTGACTTTTCCCTTTATATTCTAACTTGTCTCTAGTCAAGCCCAATTCGTAGTTTTTGTTTTGTTTGTTTTTTTGAGAATATGATCCATAAATGTAGGCCACTTCACTGTTGTTTTTGATCCATCGCCATTCATTCATTCATTTAAAAACATTTTACATTGTGCTAAAAGAATGACAATAAAGGGGCCATTTGTGTTCCAGAAAATGTGTCTCTCTGACTTGTTTTCTGTATGTTTCCTTCATATCACTAACCTTTTCCAAAGCTCATAATGCTTTCTACAGCCATGGAGCAACTGCTGCGTTGTCTGGGTCAGAGCACGCGTCAAGAACGCGCGTTTTGACCTGTCACTAGGAACGCGCATCATGCGGTACCATCATGGCGGACGTAAAAAGCGGCGCTTGCCGGTAAAAATAAAAAAATTCTGGAAAAACGGGCTCTTTTAGCGAGTGAATTTCAATCTTAACGTGATAATTAGATGCGAATAGTGGCATTCTTGGCTTGCCATATAAAAAAGGTCCCGTATTTTGAGCAGCTGAAGCATCGCATTGGGAGCGTTAAAGCATCTGTTGCGAACGACGCGCCGCAAACGCAGCTACTGCTGGAGTTGGAAAAATTTAACTTTAGCTGCTGGACGCGCCACATCAACCAATCAGAGAAGCTGATCTGGGAGCTGGCAGGGAGTCAGACACAGCACTGCTGATGCAGAGCGCTATGATCACTCCTCTGAAACTGTTTATTAACGCCTAAATGAACTTAGAATGTAGAAACCTTGCTTTTATTATCCTGGTGCCTGGAGTTTGGATTTCATACATGAAAACCAAACTGCCGCCGCGGAAAACCGCGAGGAAGCGACCAGGTCATAGGCTGCTGTTGCATGGGGTTCCTACTGACAGCGCACCGCCGGAAAGGAAAGTAATGACAATGGAAAAGAACTTTATCCACTCTACCTTTAATTTAGATATATGCAACTATTTGTTAGCAAAGGCTATAGGAAAGTAGAGTTTGTCTTTATTTAGAAAATATGGATGTTTTGATCCTTAATTTTCCCTATAGAAAGATGTAACCAATGTACACGGATGTACCTCAGTGTACAGGGGTTACTGCCGGGGCCGCCATAATAAAAGTTTTCTGGCTACGCCTCTGCATAGGACAAACTGATTCAGCAACATATTTTAAAACTAGTGAAAATACAGCCAAAGCCCATAGAAAACGATTACATTCAAAAGACAAGACTTCACCCTCTTCTTGAACAGAACTAATTGAAAAAAATAATACAATTGCTTTTGGCATTTACTTAATCATATTAAGTTACTTTATCACAATTGTTTCATGTTAGCAGGGTATGAATAAAACAATTGTCTTAAAGTAACTAAATATGATTAAGTAAATGCCAAAAGCAGTTGCATTATTTTTCAATGTACATGACCTGGTTGATATTAACAGTTCTCAATTAACCAATTTCCGTTTCCCTCCATTTATTAATTTTTTTTTTTTTTTTTTTTTTTTTTTTTTTTTTTGATAAAATGTTAAATAATTGAATACGTAATCTTTGCATCTGCATCTTTTGGGGTCACTTGCATTGGGCTGCAGTAGGTTCTAGATCCCTCACCAGAGGTGTCCAGGTCAATTAATTATATTCATCTAAAAATTTTAAATAAAAATCTAACACATTCAAATCGCAATGTTTAACTACTGGTGTTGAAAAAGCAGCAACAATCAGCTTCTATAAAATGCGCTTGCATAGTTTTCGATGCCTAAACGGTAATAAATTTTTCTCAATTAGTAGCATTTCGTGCTTCTGAAAGGCTTTTATTTTGTAAAGCCGGAAGTGTTCATTCTTGCTGAAGTGAACTTGACGTCCTGGTGAAAGGTTCCGCGTGAGTTCACTTGTGAAACATGAGCCCCCCGATGTGGCCGTGATTTAATTGAAAGAAAAATATAAATAAATTTATTAAACCTTCAATCCTGAAATAAAACATCAATAAACACAAAGTTGAAAGTGACTAATTTCGTGACGTTATGTAAGAGAATATAGCGGTAACATCTGGCGGCCCTATTTATAATCTCTGATCTCATCTAAATCCGCTTTAAGAGTGAGGGACTGTAAAACCTTATAAACCCCAGCAAAGGAAACATCATAGAAATAATCCAACAATAATAATCCGACAGTGGAAAAAATAATTAATCTAGTAGAAAAAATGTTTTTGAGAATTGTTTTATGAACACTATAACAACTTTACGCAATTTCCACGTCCGACACTTCGAGAAACTTTTTGAAAACACATTAATTTCTTTGGTTTAAAGATCCTAAAAAGTTCTTAAAAGCCACAAAGTTTATTGAACCGGTTCGATCTTGCAGTTCCTGTATTCGACTGTAGGTGGCAGTGGCACGTGGGCGGCGGTGTGGGTTTCAAGCTGCAGGAAACCAAAGAAGAAGAAATCCGAGCCGCTCCTGTGTTCCACATGATGCTGCGACTGCAGACGAAAAGCTGATAAAAAACACAAAACATAACCGCCTGGTTTTTAACTGCCGTCATGGATGAAGAGGATACAGTAAGTGGTGATATTATAAATAGCAATTCTGTCTAAATTTCCCAGAGAAAAGCTAGTGGTTCACCAGACTCCTTTGACAAAACCAGTATTTACAATATTTTCTTATTAACACACTGTGTAACGTCTTTTTAAACGAAAAGTAAGAAGAAAATCTGAATCGAAAGGAGCTTTTTAAACTATCGGCTGAAAAAGATTTCAATAAATAAGTTTTCGCTCACTGCAGAAACATTTTCAGATAAATGAATAAGGGGGCTTTACTATGGCTGCTTTTAGGTAGGGCTCATCAACATTGTGCTGCTTCAGATACAGAGGGTGGCCCAAAATCTATTTGAGATATGTTTGGAGTAAACATATGCAATTCTTTCCCCTTAGACCGTATTCAGCTATTTTAAACTTTGTTTTAGCAACTGTTTAAATGTGACGGAAAGGGATAGCGGTTAGTGTTAGCTAGTCAATTCGTGCCAAACTCCTTAGGCAAAACTATATTTTTAAAAACATTTAGGGATTTTAAAAAACTCAAACGTTTATAAAGACAATTAAATACTTAGCCTTGATTTTCAGCATCTTGTCCATCAATCGGTGACAGTAATTATGAAGTAATACTTTAGTTAAAAGCAAAAACATGAATGTTTATATCATTTCGTGGCCATTTAGTAGGTTTATGTATTCTGCATTTCCATGACAAACCATGGTTATCTATAGTCACTTTTTCTCGGTTAGTTTAGAATTATAATATATTTATACAAGATATTTGCTGTTTATCTTTGATATGATTATGGTAAAAGCATTGCCATGATTAGCTGGGGAAGATTCTCAGTCATCCAGGTCATAGTCCTTTCAAAAAGGTTAAAAAAAACAATCCACTGGACTTTGTTTCCGGGTTTGAAGACGTTTCTCTTCCCATCCAGGAAGCTCTTTCAATTCAAAATGTCAGAAATAGCGATGCGTTCAATTCTTTATAGAGTTGACCAAAAACAAAGCCTTATTTTGGCTTAGAAAACATGCAAATTGAACTGGAAGAACGGGTCCACCCCTTTGGAATGGGGGTCATTTGGCTGCTTTTGTTAACCTGCGATGCCCCATACCTGTCTATGTCTCTGAAAGGGGGTCATTAAAAGGAATTGTTGGCCTGGCTGAATAGGCGAGGTCTTCTGTTCCCCAGTAAGGTGGTTGGAGTTGCAATGATAGCGGGAAGGAATCAAATCAATTGCTGCATTGTAGGTTTTTGAAAGCTGAAATCTGAGTCCGCCCCCAATGTTTAAGGTCGCAGGGAAGCGGCCATTCCAACGGTTAAATTTCCGAATTTTCCCTATTGGTGCACGACTTTACACGAGTGAATAAAGTGAATGTGATTGGTCGATTATCAAGGGGGCGGGATTGTTGTGGCGGAAGGTTCGCAAGCAAGTTTGGTTGTGGCCGGTTTGTCTGAAGCATCTTGCTAACCAGTTAGCATCTTAGTGCTAGCAGGTTCCCAATGGGAAATTCCATTGGGACCAAGTAGCACTAAATTGGTGACTTAGAAACGACGCTGTCAAGGAACGCTATGGACAGAGGAAACATGCAAGAGGAGGAGAGTTTAGTGTCGGAGGTCGTGGATGAGTCTCCTCCGTCATCCATTTTTTCTTTAGAGGAGGAAAGCGGGGACGAAGATGTTGTGGAAGAGGACGCCAGGGCGGCAGAAGCTTGGTTTGGTGTAGAAGGCTTCCAGCCGTACATGTTTGAGCCCTTGCCTCGCAACGCTGCCAGTTCTGTTAGCTCTACGCCTGCTGAAGACACAGACGTCCATCCCCGTGAACACTGGGACGCAACTCAATGGGAAAGGAAAGGATTCTGATTTCAACCGTTGCGTATATTAGCTGCGACATATGAATCAAGATGCTATGACTGAAAAAAATTTAATTGACAGATGACCGTTGATATATGATTGGCCGAATTTAGGTGTTCAGGCTGATGTAGAACTAACTGGCCTGCAGAAGATAATGAAAGACAAACACAGATTTTCTTTTTAAATAGAAATTTTTCTAACTTTTGGGACAATATCATCTGATAAAGAGAACATTTATATACATGTTTAAGCCAGAATGATTTTACATTCAAATCAAATATGACTTCCCTACGACTTTAAATACTTTTATGTGAGTAAATGGCACTTGTGTTGTGTTATAACAGAGTTGCTTGTTGCTGCAGCTGGTTCCTAATGATATCCTGAGTGTCAGCATTTATCCGGTCAGACTGTAGCTGTTCTCATGTCCCTTCCCTCACCCGTCCCTCTGTGCTGTCTCTCTGATCAGGCCGAATACAGGGAGCCCTGCGCTCAGTGTGCTGCTGTGGACTGGGGCATCTCAGATGAGGGACGCTTCTACTGCAGATCCTGTCACAACGTTATCGAGGTAAAGGACAAAATAAATACAAGATACTTGCAAGGTCAAACCTTCCTCTTTACTCTCTACTGTTGAATTATTCTCAGTGTTGCAGCTTCTACACAATGCAGTACCTCATCCATCCTGTAGGTGTCACAGTTTTTCTTCCAAAGTGTCTCATCGTGTTGTTTTGTCTAAATTTCCACAGAGAACCAAAGAGGTTGTGGACACTTCCTTCGTTGGTGACTTTAACAGAATCTCCTGGATCTCCAGTAAATCCAGAGCTAAGAAGGCGGGTCAGTATTTCATCCGGACATCTTGGACTCTTTATCCTGTGGAGCCAAAACCTCTGAAGCTTATTTCTGTCTCAGTGAGATGTTTTGATAAGCTGTTGTCCCTCAGAGCGCTGCAGGGTGTTGATGGTGTGTGAAGTTTTCCAGTTGATCCTGAAGAAGCAGGCCGAGGCTCTGCTCAGACTGGGCGTCAGTCCGCACTTCAAGGTCCGCTCTCCTCGTTCCCGTCGATCCGACGTCGGCAGCCGACCGACGCTCGTCTGATCTTTCTCCCGTTTTTCCGCTTGTTTCAGGACGAAGTTCTGTGTCAGATGTGGAGGCTTTACCTGCAGAAGAGCCAGCAGGCGTACACAGACAACCCGGTTAACAGTTTCAGGTTCAGAAGGGTCAGTTTGCCTTTTATTAACTATTATTGTTATTTATAAGATGTTTTTATCCAGGGTTTCAAATAATTCTTCCATATTTAATTCTTTATTCAAATTCAACAATGCAAAAACGACCTCAAAATGAGTAAAAATGTCTTAAATTAAGAGTATTTAGCCTTAATTTGAGCAGGTAAATATGATGATTTGCCAATGGGATGAGTATTTTTACTCTTTAAATAAGGTACCTAGATAAAATGCACTTGAAATAGGACAATGCAATTGTTTTTTTCTTATTTTAAGTGTAAATTGTCTTGTTCTATTGGCAAAGTGTCTCACTTAAATACTTAATTCAAGAAAAAATGACTTATTTAGATTTAAAAAAGGCGCTTTAGTCTGCAGCAACATGGCAATTAATCCAGGAAAAATGATGCAGTATTTAAATAATCTCATTTTAACACTGTTGAAACTCAGATATAAAAAAACATAACAAAATATAATAGCAATATTATAAATAACATTTTTTTTCTTTAAATCATATTGTTTTTTTTTCTATATTTTAGATTACTCTGTTTTTCTAAAACTTCTAATTTGGGAGCAACACATTTATATTTAACACATTTTCTACGTTTTATGATTGTTGTGCATATATCCTAATAAAATCTCAAATATTTTCAATTATTTACCGCTTTAGTTCAGTAATTTTATAACTAAAAAATAAATAATGAGGTCGTTTTTGCAGTGTTGAATTTGAATTAAATATGGAAGAATTATGTGAAACCCTGGATAAAAACATCTTATAAATAGCAATAATATAGTTAAGAAGAAAAAAATCTGAAAACAGACTACTTAAAAGCTTTAAAATTAACTTCTTTATGGCATCAAAGGCGCCACAGCTTAACCTGACAACAGCCAGATGCATGTCTCGCTCCGCCTAGCTCCACTCACATACATCTGGGAACCCGCCATAGGAATTGCCTTTACTGAAGGCTGGGCCTTATCAAAACTCCTTGCATTTGATTGGATAAGCCACTTGTCTGTCATCTTTATTGACGTGCTATTTCAACCACTCACGACAAAGCTAACCCGTGACGCTGTGAGAGGAGGAGCCATTTGGTAGATCAAGCTCTTGCCAAATCCGGTCGGGAGAAGGGCGAAAACATCGTTTCCACCAACAAAAGCTTTCAAAGCCGTTCTCTGATGTTCTTTTAATGAAACAATATCAGATAGATTGGACAACACAGAAGAAAAAGCAGCATCAATGCTAACGCTTGCTTCCTCAATGCGAGCCGCCATTGTTGTTGGAATCTCACGGTCGCTTCTCCACTCCAGGACACACCCGCCCTGCGTCCTGATTGGACAGACCATAAATTCGGTTGGGGAAATCACTTTCAATGAGCGGGTTCCCAGATGTATGTGAGTGGAGCTAGGCGGAGCGAGACATGCATTTGGCTGTTGTCAGGTTAGCCACAGCTACCTCTAGTGGTGAAAACATGAACTAAAATTACTACCACTATCGTTACTATGTTTTTGGTTCCAACAGAAAGATAAGTCATATATAATTTATGATAAAGCTTTTTCTTCTAAAAATATGAATTAGTTTCTTGTTAGATTATTAAAGGAAATTTGAAATGGATTCATTAAAGCCAAATATTCCTTTTCCCCGTCAGGAAGGGCAGGACTCGGACTCGGACAGTGCTTCAGATTTCCCGCTGTCGGGGAGTTCCTTGGACAGCAGGTCCGGTCTGTCTGATTCAGCTGATTCAGCTGACTCTAATACAGGTACGGACCTCAGAACCAGGCGTCCAATTCATCAACCTGCTTCTCCTCTACTGCAGAGCTGTTGTAAATGATGAGGCTCAGAATGCAATTATGGCTTGTGAAAACTTTTTATGGCACTAGTGGCTCGGTTTTTGACAGTAGGCTGACAGGAAAGTGAGAAAGTACCGGGGTCGTGCACGCTAACCACTGCTCCAACTGCACGCCCAAACCCCTCAGCTTTTAAACCATAACGGTTTAAAAGCTATCTCTATAGTTATGCTGCTATAGGCTTAGACTGCTGGAGGACATAGGGACCCCTTTTTCATCATTCTGCTTCATTCTATCTCTATTCTCTACAGAATCTGTTAGTTCAATCTCTAACGTTCTGCTCTCTCTGCTTTTTCTCATAGTAGCTTCATCTGGTCTGTTCCTGTTTGGCTGTGACTCCATCCTGGAGAGAAATATCAGCTGTGCTGCTGCCATCAACACCTTTGTTTCTAGATGTTGGAGCTTGGCCTGTTTTCCAGTGTAGTCCTGTTTCTCTGACTGTGACTAACTGGATGTGCTCTCTTCATCCTCTGACATGGGAGCTGGCTCGGAGCTCGACTGCCTGGCTGTGTGTTTTCCCGCCTTTTACAGCTGCTTTTGGTATTTCCTTGAACCCCAGTCGGCCTCAGCAGATGGCCGCTCACACTGAGCCTGGTTCTGCTGAAGGTTTCTTCCTGTTCAAAGGGAGTTTTTCCTCTCCACTGTCGCTACAAGCATGCTTAGTGTGAGGGATTGCTGAAGAGTCAATGAGTCGATGCAATCAGCTGGTTTTCCTTAGATAGAAAACTTTGAATCAATTTAACTGGATGATCTGGTGAACTGGAAAGTTCTTTGAGATGACATGTTGTGAATTGGCGCTATAGAAATAAACTGAATTGAATGGAATTTAAATCTCAGAGAGTACCAGCACTTGGATGGGACCAGTGAGCAAAAGTCCGTCCTCGACCGCGTCATCGAACCCCATCCGCAGACTGCTGCACATGAGGAAGACTCTGGCTCTGATTCACCTGGCTCTGGTTTGGAGCCGCGAAGCTCTGACGCTCAGCGACCTGCTCAGGTGGGTTGAAGTTCTTTATTTACTGTATTTATACCTTGAAACTTTTTTAAGGTTCCTGCGTATCCTTAAAAAGCCTTAAAATGCATTGAATTCTTCAATATAAAAATAAGGCCTTAATTGGTATTAAAATGTCTTAAATCAGTCTTTCGTAAGTCTTAAAATTGTCATAAATAGGATTTTATTTTTGTAATTCACATAAAAAACCAGGCAGCTCAGTGGTGCAATAGGCAGCACCGCTGTGTCAAAGTTCCAGAAGCTACTAGAGGTTCATTAAAGGTTTTCCTTAAATATAGCTGCTCCTAACTCAGCGATTCACCCTGACCTGCGCCGCTTTCAGGCTGGTGAAAGACGGCCACGTCCCGTATGTGACCGCCTACGAGGAAATTCCCGACGAGATGAAGCTGTGTGGATCTGAGGCTCTTCTTTTCAATGTCGAGGTTGGTCGCTGGCGCTGCTGGGAACTACTTTCACTCTGCAAGACTCATGCTAACATTGGAAAGTCTGCATTTAATAAAAATGCTTTTTAGACTAAATTATAATTTACTAGAGCATAAGAACAGGGTTCCTGCGGGTCCTTAAAAAGTCTTAAAAGGCATTGAATTCTTCAAAATTAAACTAAGGCCTTAATTGGTATTAAAATGTCTTAAATCAGTCTTTCGTAGGTCTTAATTTTTAAAACATCATAAATAGGATTATTTTTATTACGATTTATTTTTGTAATCTAAATAAAACATTAAAATTTATCTTTTTTATTTATTTAAAAAAATAACGGCTCGCCATTATTGGTTCCGTCCCGATAGCGGAACCAATAAAGCGTTGTTGCTGCCGGGACATTTGGGAGATGCACCATAAACTTTTTGTCTGGAAAACATGAGCAAGTGTGAATGTAACCAAAATTGTCTCCAGCCAAGAGTTTTCTCCATGGATAAAACCAGGGAACATACATGAGGCTCAGTGGATTTAGTGCAAGAACTCATTCAAGCTCAGAACGATGGGAATTAAGGCAGTGGAGTCGCACATGCGAAGCACGAAACACAAAGCGTCAAAATGGAGTTAGAGAGAAAGAGCCGGTAGTTCCAGTTCCACCCTTGTCTCTGCAACGCCTCCACTTATCACCAAATCAAACATACTAAGAAAACCATACAAAGAAAAATAGCTGCTAAAAAGACTTAGCACTGGTTATGTTGTGGCTTTAAAACTGATTTGTTTTGTTCCCTGCTAAAACAAAGTTTGTGAATTCAGTTAAATATTTGTTCAAATAAATCTGTCATTTGTGTTTTTTTAGCTTTCTTCCTGTATGGGAAGCTTTCAACATTTGAAACATTAGTGCAGTGGTTTATGTTAAAATAAACCTTTGGGTTAAGTTGTCGCAAGCAGGTTTTTCTTGTGTTTCTTGTGAATTTGGTCTTAAATTTTTATTTCAAGTGGCATTAAAAAGTCTTGAATTGAACTTGCCGTATGCTGTAGGAACCCTGAAGGAAGTTTGGGGTGCTGACGGTAATGCTACGTTCACACTGCACGTGATTTCAGCAGCAAAAAAAAAGCATCTGCCCCTTCATTTATTTATGCTTTTACACATTAATGTCATTAAGAGCTTTTTTTGTTATTGAAAGGTTTAGCATATTAGGAGAACAAGAGGTCGCAGCACCATGGTTTGGAAACATCCACATTTAACTCTGGAAAATCTGAAACAGAACCAAAGTTATACAATTAAGAAATAAGTAATTTAATGGCATTAGAGGCGGCTTAAATCCCAGAACTGGGAATATATGTTTCCTACCAGCATCTGAAAAAAGTTTGATGCAGTATAGCCGCTAACTTCACAACAGACACGCATATTAAAACTACTTTTTACCCACTGATCACAGCAAATATAGCTGCCATTGTTCCAGGCAAAGAAATGATTGGGTAGCTCCGCCCAACGCGCATCAGACCCACGTTTCACTCGCTAATCAGTCTGGAGACTCTCCGTTAAAGAAAATTTGGAGCCGTTCACCAAACGAACGTCCAATCAGCGTTGGCTTTGAGGCGGGTTGAGGTGTGACCAACGAGAAGCGCGACAGTTCAGTCTAAAGAACATGGCGGCTTCAGCCGATGAAAGTAGCGTTAGCGTGGCTATCGAGCAACAGAGTATTTCTTCACTGAAAGAAGAGCAAAACACTGCTCTGGAGGCTTTTCTCAGAGGAAAAGATGTTTTTGCTCTCCTCCCGACTGGTTTCGGCAAGAGTTTGATCTATCAATTGGCTTGTGCCTGGCTTGTGGTTGTGTTTTCGTCGTCGCTCTGTTAGTACGTCATATGCTTCGTTGATCTGATTGGTTTATTTGGCCCGTCTATCACCAACATAGGCCAATCAGCTAACCAGTATTTTCGCTAGGGATGGGAATCGAAAACCGGTTCCTGTTCAGAACCGGTTCCGTATTTTCCGATTCCATGGCATCGTTTGGCAGCTCGCTGAACGATTCTTTTTTCGATTCCCGCAGCACCAGAGCCTAGAGCGCCGGCTCTGTGGAGCACGACTTACGTCACGTTTTTTACGTAAGTTACGTAAGTTACGCAAGTTACGCAAGTTGGAAGAACTATTCGAGGAGGAAGACAACGAGCTGCGGTCACTTTGTGAATCAAAGCCCCGTCTTTCCTTAGCCCAGAGGGTAGATCAGGAAATCCAGCTCTGTAAAACCTTGCCCTCCATCCCCTGCAGGGATAGCGCCACACTTGCTGGTGGAACAAGCAAGATACGCTGCCCTTGCTATCTGGACTAGCTGAAAAGTACCTCTGTGTGCAGGCTTCCTCCATCCCATCTGAGAGGGTTTTCTCACGGTTGGAGACACCTTAAGCCCTGAAAGATCCTGTATCCTTCCAGAAAAAGCAGATATGCTCATCTTTCTGCAAAATAACTGTTAATTTTCCCTACTACTGTTTTATAATTAGTATTTTTTGTTATTTAAAATAGGTTATTATCCCATCTAGGGCTGCAACAACGAATCGATAAAATCGATAAAAATCGACTTTTAAAAGCGTTGGCAACGAATTTCATCATCGATTAGTTGTGTCGCGCGATTATTGCGTCATCCGCCGCGCCGTCATCACTGCCTCTTGACAGAAAGAGGAAGAAAAAAAAATATGGCAGAGCGAGTCAGCGACGCAGGAGCAGTGTTGCCAACTCAGCGACTTTTCAGACCCCTCCAGCGACTATTTTTCAAAAAAGCGACTAGCGACAAATCTGGCGACTTTTTTCGGTTTCACTGGCGGCTTTTGGAGACTCTTACGTGAAAGCATGTATCGTTCCTACTCTGCCGTGGGGCGCATCCCCCCGCTCCCGCAGGAGTCCCTCTCAGCTGCAGTCAGAGCCTCAGCGTCCAGACTGCAAATGAAGCGCGCATGCACCGGGATTGACGGCGCAAATTGATCACAATAATTAAAATAGCCTGCGCTTTGTAAAGCGAAAAAAGTGATAACATGCAACTTTTTTCAAAAGAAATTAACATGGCACGGAACCACCATGTTTGTTTGGTTTTAAAGTGGGGAAACGTAACGTTAGTTTCTCAGGTAGCTCATCTGATGCTTTCCTTACTGTGTTAGTAGGTTACAGACAGTGATAAGGTTGGCTACTTATTTTACTTTTAATTTCATTTCAATTAGCTTAAGCAGCGTTTACATTTACTTTATAAATAAATTAACTTGCAAATTATGAGGGCAAGGCTTTTAAAGTTTAAATCTTCTGGCAAAGATAAAGTAAAGAAGATCCTGGAATTTATGGAAGTAAAGCAGAATAAAATCCAGCAAGATCAGTAATATGTCAATTAATTATATGCCACATTCCCATGTAAATTGGAGTCTTTGGAGGATGTGTTTTTTAGCACCCCTAGTTCTCTCATTTTTATTCCAAATACAATTTATAATTTGAATCACAGGGCTATTTTTATCTCTATGGTTCAGTATTTTCTCAAGTAGCAACTTTAACTGCTATACTTTCCTGTCTTAAAAGGCAGAACTCTTCTAGTCTAAAAAAAACTCATTTGTTGAAATGGGGGGACCTATTGTTTGAACCCCTTAGGGGCTTTTAAAAACAAAAATGTCTTTTTTTGCGCTTTATGAAACAAAGTACCCTATATTTTGTGGATGTACAGCTACATTTCTCATGTAAGTTTGCGTAGTTTTAACACAAACATTTATTTTTCATATTGCACCAGTACAGTTAATGAGCAACCTGTACTTGTGTGCTTGTTTGTTCTGTCTAAAATGTTTATTTTGGAATAAAGAGGTTGTTATAAAAAATATTTTTTGTCCGATTCATCGATTAATCGAAAAAATAATCGTCCGATTCATCGATTTTTAAAATAATCGTTAGTTGCAGCCCTAATCCCATCGTTTGTTATTAGACATTGTTGGTTATTAAGTTTGTTCTTGTATTTTTATTCATTTAAACACGGATGTTACTCCAGTTTTACATTTCCTGTGGACATCTTGATCTGGTTGATTTTGTAAGATTGTGCAATAGTTAAGTAAACAAAGTTGATGCTGATAATCAAACTGTTTGTTCTTTTTTCCCCAAATTGGAATCGAAAAAAGAATCGATAAAGAATCAAATCGTTGCATAGAATCGAAAAGGGAATCGGAATCGTGAAAATCTTTTCAATTCCCAACCCTAATTTTCGCCCCTTCCCAAAATTACTTCAACGGAAGGTTTCCAGATGGATATGAGGAGCAAATCCATCTGGCGGAGTCAGGTTACTCCAGGCGCGTCAGAACAAAACTTTTACAAGCATAAAAAATGAAGCAGCAGACGCGATTTTGCTGCTCCTGCTGCATGCGGTCTGAACGCAGCATAAGTGTCATCTGGTTTAATTCTGTAAAAACCCTTTTGGCTATCCAATTATAAATCGATTAATCAAAAAAATAATTGACAGATCAATCAGATTAGCAAAATAATCCTTAGTTGCAGCCCTAGTTCTAATTATTTAAAGATAAATGTTCTTCTTGTCTAAACTGTAAACAGATTCAATCTTAATATTTTGACAGCTGCAGTAGAGTCCGGTTAAGAACGATCCTTCTGAAAGTGGGAGACTAATTGGTACAAACTGCTTCAATTAAGGATTTATGGTATTTTGGCGTCTGAACGTTCTGCTTCTTTCCTCTGGTTCCTGTAGATAATCCCGTCTTACCGCTCCGTCCACAAAGAGGCCCAGAGCCTGATTCTCTTCCTGCAGCTTCCTGCTTTCCCTCCAATCGTCCCACAAACGCTGCTCCACCCAGCGCGGCTCTGCCTGCGTTACCTGATCGACGCCAACCTGCCCGGTAAAACCCTACCCCCGCCTGAAGGACCAATCGGTACCACCAGGACCTCTAACCTCCTTCCTCACGTTTTTTTGTCTTCAGACGAGCTGCACAAGTGGGTCTGCATCCTTATGGACCGCGCAAACATGCTCGATGAGAAATGCCACACGGTGCAAGTCTCGCAGCGTCTCGTCCTGCCGCAGTACGAGCTGCAGGCCGCCGCCCTCATCATCGTCACCATGAAGGTGTTCTTCGGCCTGGACGACCACACCGAGTGGTAATATGTCCGCTCTGGTCAGGAAGACCTCCTCCCCCCGCTGCACCTCTCTGACTGTCTCTTCTGTGTTTCAGGGATTTGTCTAATGAGGTTGGTTCCCATGGTGACTCAGGTTGGTCCTCATCTGATCTTTGATATTATTCAGTCGTTCTTTTCTTTTTTGTATGTCCTGTTTTTCTAATATAGCTCCAGGAATAGATCTTACTAAACTAGATGATAGACAGATAGATATACTTTCACAAGAAGGGATTATTAAAGTATTTCTGATTCCTGGTTGATGGGACAGGTGTTGTGAATGAAACGGTGCCCAGCTTAAAGAGCTCCTGTGTGTCGTTGAATGTGAGCATTGATGATTCATGTTAATGTGGATTTAAAGACATTTCAATTAGTGGAAACAAATTGCAGGGGGAAATATATACATATATATGTATTATGTGTATATATATATATATATAAAAAATTTTTTTTAAAAATTTTTTAAAAAATTTTTTTTTAAAATTTTAAAAATTTTAAATTTTTTTTTTTTAAAAAAACCAAAAAAGGTTTTTAAAAAAAAAAAAAAAATTTTTTTTTTTTATTTTTTTTTTAATTTTTTTTTTTTTGGTTTTTTAGAAAAAATTTTTTTTTTTAAAAAAAAATTTTTTTAAATTTTGTTTTTTTTTTTCCCCCCAAAAGGGGAAAATTTTTTTGGGGTTTTTTTTTTTAAAAAAAAAAAATTTAAAAAAAAATTTTTTTTTTAAAAAAAAAAAATTTTTTTTTTTTTTTTAAAAAAAAATTTTTAATTTTTTAAGGAAAAAGGGTTTTTAAAATTTTTAAAAATTTTTTTTTTTGGGTAAAAAAAAAAATTTTTTTTTAAAAAATTTTTTTTTGGGGAAAAAAATTTTTAAATTTTTTTTTTAAAAAAATTTTTTTTGGGGGGTTTTTAAAATTTTTTTTTTTAAATTTTTAAATTTTTTAATTTTTTTTTTGGGTTTTTTTTTTTATATTTTTTTTTTTTTTTTTTTTTTTTTTTTTTTTTGGGGTTTTTTTTTTAAAAATTTAAAAAAAGGAAAAAATTTTTTTTTAAAAAATTTTTTAAAATTTTTTTTTTTGGGTTTTTTTAAATTTTTTTTTTTAAAAAAAAATTTTGTTTTTTTTTTTTTTTTTATTTTTGGGGATTTAAAAATTTTTAATAGGAAAAAATTTAAAAAAAATTTTTTTTTTTTATTGTAAAAATTTATATTTTTTTTTAAATTTTTAATTATTATATTATTTAAAAATTTTTTTTTTTTTTAATTTAAAAAATTTTTAAAAAATTTTTTTATGTAAAAAATATGAATATTTTTTTAAATTTAATTTTAATATTATTATTTTTATATTTTTTTAAAAATTTTTTTTTTATTTTTTATATTTTAAAAATTTTTAATATATTATTTTATATATATTTTTAAATTATTTTAAAAAAAAAATTTTTTAAAAATTTTTTTCCTTTTTTCCCCCCAAAAAAAAAAAAATTTTTTTCCCCCCTTTTTTTAAAAAGCGTCCCCCCCCCAAAACCCCTTTTTTTGGGGGGCCCCTTTGGGGGTTTTTTTTTTTTTTCCCAAAATTTGTGAGGTCCCCTGATGTTTTGGGCGAAAGGCCCGGCCTCAGTTCTCCGCTCTAATTTTATCCCAAAGGTGTTCTATCGGGTTGAGGTTTAGGACTCTGTGCAGGCCCGTCAAGTTCATCCCCCACCAGACTTGTCATCCCCTGTCTTTATGGACCCCTTTCTTTGTGCACCCGGTGCACAGTCTTTTGGAAGAGGAAAAGGGGGCCCGCTCCCCAAAATGTTCCCCCAAAGTTGGGAGCATGGAATTGTCCCAAAAAAGTCTTTTGGATGGGGTGAAGCTTTTAGATTCCTTTTTTACCGGGGAAATAAGGGGCCAACCCCCTCCTAAAAAAAAACCCCCAAACCAAAAACCAAAACCCCCCCCCCCAAATTTAAAATTGGCCCCAATGCATTTGCAAAGTTCCCTCCCTGGGAACCCCCCCCCAAACCCCCGGGCCCCCTCCATCAGATTGCCCAAAGGGGAAGCGCATTCGTCATCCCAAAAACCCCGTCTCCACTGCTCTAAAAGTCCCCTTTGGGGGCGGGCTTTCAACCCCCCCGATCCTCGCTTTGCATTTCCCTTGGTGAAGGGATGGCTTGGGTTTCAGCTGCTCGAACCCCCGGGAAAACCCTTCCATGAAACTCTCTGCGCATGTTCCCTTTGCTAATCTGAAGGCCCCAAAGAAAATTTTGGGGGTTGTAGTGATTGATCTGCAGAAAGTTGGCGAAACCCCTTGCCTTTTGCGCCCTCGCATCCCCTGACCCCCTCCGTCAGTTTTTGGGCCCCACCCCTTCGTTTGGGTGAGTTTTTCTGTCGGCCCAAAAACTTCCATTTTCTTTTAATACAAACTGACAGTTTTACGTGGGAAAAATTTTTGGAGAGGAAATTTTACAAAGGGGGTTTTTTTTCCCCAGGGGGCATCCCATCACGTTTTCCCCGCTGGAATTCACTGAGTCCTGAGAGCGACCCATTCTTTCACAAATGTTTAAAAAAAAAAATCTGCATGCCTAGGGCCCTTTAATTTATACCAAACCCGTGGCCATGGAAGTGATTGGAAACCTGATTCCAATAATTTTGGGTGGGGGGGAGCAAAACTTTTTTTTTTAATAAAAGTGGGATTAAAATATAATGTTTTATATTTATTTTATTATATGTTAAAATTTATATTTTTTATATGTTTTTATAATATAGTATAATTTTATAAAAAAATTTTGGGTTTTAAATATATGATATTTTTTATTTTTTATAAGATATATTGCTTTATATATATTTTTAAAAATTATATTTTTATGTTATGATATTTTAAATTTTAAAAACATAATATATATATTTTATTTTTATATATATGGGTTTTTATAATATATATTTTTTATAAATATTTTAATTTTATAAATATATGTATTTGTATTTTATTATTTATGTTTTAAAAATTTTTTATATATATGTTTTTAATATATTTTTTATTTTTTTTTATATATATATATTTTATATTTTATTTTTATATTTATTTTATAATATAAATTTTATTTTATATATATGTTTTATATATATGTTTATAAAATTATTTATATTATATGTTATATATATGTTATATAAAGTTTTAATTTTAATTTATTTTATATATTAAAATAATAAAAAAAAAGTTCCCCAAAAAAATAAAAGGAATTAAAATTTATTATTTGTTATATTTTATTATAATAAAATTTTATTTATATTTTATTTTAAATTTTATAATTTTTTATATTTATTATATATAAGTTATATATTAATATATTTTTAAATGTTTTTTTATATTTTATTTTATTTTTTTTTATTATTTTAAATTTTATGGTTTTTATTTTATTTATATAATTTTTTATTATAATATATTATATCTGTTATATTTTTTATATATATATAGTTTTATTATATATATATATGTATGTATATATATATATGTATATGTGTATGTATGTATATATATGTATTGTGTATATATATATATATATGTGTATATATATATACAAGTCTAATCAATCAAAACTTTTACAGATTGAGAACGTATGCAACCAACATGCAGACGGAAAGGTAGAGGGGATAAACTGCAAAAAATGGAAATCTAAATAAGTCATTTTTTTCTTAAAATAGGTGCATTTTATCTTGAATTGAGGAGGTAAGAGAGAAAAATACTTCCAGGTGTTTCCTTGATGGAGCAGAAACCAAAAAACATAAACGCCTCTTGCTTCAAGAACAGAAGAAAACAATGAAAGAGTTGCAGATATCTTGGACTCTTCTCTCTGCAGGGCGACTCTGGGGCCACTGACGCCTGCTATTGAAGAAGCCTCCTAAACCCTTTATACACAAGCATGCTCATGCATATCTACCACAGGCGTTTGGTTCCAGGTGTCCATGGATACATGATGAGACTAAATACACTGCAAAAACCATCTAAAAATGAGAAAAATTGTCTTGAATTAAGTGTATTAACCATTAATTTGAGCAGGTAAATAAGATAATTTGCCAATGGAATGAGTATTTTTAGTCATAAAATAAGATAATTAGATAATATTAATTTGAAATAAGACAATGCAATTATGTTTTCTTATTTTAAATGTAAATAGTCTTGTTCCATTGGCAAAGAGTCTCATTAGATTATTTAGATTTCAATTTTTTGCAGTGTACTAAGCTGCAGCTACACTGCAAAAATTGGAAATCTAAATAAGTCATTTTTTCTTAAAATAAGCAAATTTTTTCTTGAATTGAGGAGTTAAGTGAGACACTGCCAATGGAACAAGACTATTTACGCTTAAAATAAGCAATTACATTGTCTTATTTCAAGTACATATCATCTGATAAAAAGTAAAAATGCTAATTCCATTGGTAGATCATCTTATTTAGCTGTTTAACTGACTTATTTCTAGATTGTTTTTGCAGTGTATATACAACTCTGAACAATATTTGCTTTATACACTGCTACAAACTAAATTTAAATAAGTTATTTTTTTTCCTGAATCGAGGAGTTAAGTGAGACTCTTTGCCAATGAAACAAGACAATTTACATTTAAAATAAGAAAAAGCAATTTTATTGTCTTATTACAAGTGCGTATTATCTAAGTAAGAATATCAAGTCTATTTGCAAATCATCTTACTTACCTCCTAAAATCTGAAGTTTTTACTTATTTCTAGATCGTTTTTGCAGTCTAAGAATTAAGGGGAGAGAGAGAGAAAGGGGAAAAGATAATAAATAATAATAAAAGATATATAAAGTAACCTCTACAGTAGTAGCCATTCAAAATGTCCCCACTTTCCTTGTCCGGTCCCCTATAATTCCTTTTTAAAGGTATACTATGCAACCGGGGTTGATTTTCCAGCGAGGCTCCCCCCAGAGGGCGAAATTAAAAGTGCACTGTCGTAAATATGCTCAGCTGTTCTCCTGGTTTCTCCGTCAAGCCAGGCGTGGTTGTTTTGAGCTTAGCAGACAGGCGAACGCAACGAATGACTAACACAGTGAAAGTATGAACATGCACACAGAGAGAGAGAAACCATTCCAATGTTACTTACAATCGCATCAGCAGAAACGCGAGGTCCGCGTCAGCCTTGCAGCCTTCTTTTTATTTTAGCTCTCGCCATTCAGAAAAAGCTTGCCCGATGTTCACCCGTGTACGACTCCTCTCTCTGTCTGGAGCCCTTTTCCTCTTTCTTGCCTGCTCCGACATGGGCTTTCGCTGTTTTCACGCTGGTTCCGCCATGATAACTGCACAAAGATCGCCACTGTGCTAGCAACGAGCATGCTTTTAACTGGGGGGTGTAGCAGTTCTCGCTGTAAAGCAAGACCGACTCTCGCGAGACTTCTGAGCCTGTGGGTGCGGGCCGAGGGCTCCTGCAATTGCAAGTGCAGTATTTCCCCCACAGACCACCAGGGTGGCCGAGAATACCTTTGTTCAACCTGAAATGACTCATTTAATCATCCAAAACGTTATGGAACACATTAATTAACTGAAAAATGTTGCATAGTGTGCCTTTAAATTTCAATCTTTGTACTAAAATATTCTTTCTGTCATGATTTGTGGACATTAGGATCTAAAGAGAAGCATCATCACCTGGTCAGACTCTGATTCAGTGAGAGGGTGGAGTCAGAGTAAAAAAACAATATGTTGGGTTGATGGAGGGGATTTTGCTGGTAGTTGCAGGGGAGTGAGCTGCCATTCGCCTGCGTTTGACTGGAAAGAGACATTTTGAATGGCTGCTGCTGTAGAGGCCTTCAGCACCTGCATAAACTGAGAGTGAAAGAAACCGGAAAACAAAACAAAGAAATCAGAAAAAATTGACCACAAGAAGAGTGAGGATCCCACAGACACCCAGTCAATATTAGCCCTAATTTGAGTATATTTTCAATATGATCTGCCAATAGAATTAGCATTTTTACTCTTAAAATAAGATAATCAGATGATATGCACTTGAAATAAGACAATGCAATTGTTTTATTTTTATTTTAAATGTAAATAGTCTTTTTCTATTGGCAAAGAGTCTCACTTGCCTCCTTAATGCAAGATAAAAACTAGCTTATTTTAAGAAAAAAGGACTTCTTTAGATTTACATTTTTTGCAGTTTAGCTGCAGCTTAGTATTTAGTCTCATCATGTATCCGTGCACTGGAAAAACGATCTGGAAATAACTAAAAATTTCTTAAATTAGGTGTATTTCCCTTAATTTGAGTAGGTAAATGGGGTAGTTTGCCAATGGAATGAGTATTTTTACTCATTGAAATAAGATAATTAGGTAATATGCACTTGAAATAAGACAATGAAATTGAGTTTTCTTATTTTAAGTGTAATTGTCTTGTTCCATTGGCAAAATTTCTTGTTTACCTCCTCAATCCAAGAACAAATGCACTTATTTTAAGAAAAAATTACTTATCTATAGTTTCATTTTTTTCAGTGTGGACACCTGGAACCAAACGCCTGTCGTAGATATCCATGAGTATGCTTGTGTATAAAGGGTTTACAAGGCTCTTCAGAGGGAGAATATGCTCACTAGCAGGCGTGAGTGGCCCCAGAGTCGCCCTGCAGAGAGAAGAGTCCAAGAAATCTGCACTCTGTTCTTGCACAACAGATGTTGGTGTTTTTTGTTCCTGCTCCATCAGGGAAACACTTGGAAGTATTTTTCCATGTCTGCTTACTGAATAGGTAGTTCAATTTCTGAAACATATCGGCATTCCTAAAAGGTTTTATTCTTCTAATTGTTCATCTGCTTATCTGGTTTTATACACATTTCTATCTTCAAACATGGTTTATGTTAAGTGTCTGCATACATATTCACTCTAATCAGCTTTATTCTGTTTGTTTCTTCGATCACAGGAAACCTGTTCAGCTTCAGGAAGTGGTACAAACTGGTTCAGGCCGCTTTGGTCCAGGCTCAGCAGAGGAGGAGCCAGGACATCGCCAGGTGAGACCTGCAAGTCTGGGTTCAGGGTTTCTGCTTCTCTGGAGGCTGCAGGCATCAGAAGGGTTCATATGATTCTAATTTCTTCAACAACCTTGTTAACGCCGATTATTTCTTTACAGGAAACAGTGGAAAGGAAAGAAACTGTTCTACATAAACAAGAAGGACAGAGTTTATGTCACAAAGAGGAGAAGTAAGAACCTTTTGGTTTTCTGTTTGGTCTTGTTCATAAGGAAAAAGAAATCAGAAAAGAAATTCAACCTCAGCCGACTGATATACAGTTTCATTTTCTTAAGTTTTACTTTGAGGTTTAGACGACATCTGCTTAACTTTCACCATCATGTGGCGTTTGGTTGTTTTCTGTTTAAGAAAAAAGAAAATCTGAGGAACATTAAAGTCACATGGTAGTCATATTTAAATGTCAAATCATTCTGGCTTAAACATGTATATAAATTTAATCAGATAATATTGTCCCAAAAGTTAGAAAATTTCTATTAAAAAAAAAAGAAAATCCTGCCTTAAAATGTGTTTTTCTTAGTTCTACGTCAGCCTGAATACCTAAATTCAGCCAATCATATATCAACGATCGTCTGTCAATCAAATGTTTTCGGTCATAGCATCTTGATTCATATGTCGCAGCTAATATACGCAACGGTTGAAACCAGAATCCTTTCCTTTCCAATTGAGTTGCGTCCCAGTGTTCACAGGGATGGACGTCTGTGTCTTCGGCAGGCGTAGAGCTAACAGAACTGGCAGCGTTGCGAGGCAAGGGCTCAAACATGTACGGCTGGAAGCCTTCTACACCAAACCAAGCTTCTGCGGCCCTGGCGTCCTCTTCCACAACATCTTCGTCCCCGCTTTCCTCCTCTAAATAAAAAATGGATGACTGAGGAGACTCATCCACGACCTCCGACACTAAACTCTCCTCCTCTTGCATGTTTCCGCTGTCCATAGCGTTCCTTGACAGCGTCGTTTCTAAGTCACCAATTTAGTGCTACTTGGTCCCAATGGAATTTCCCATTGGGAACCTGCTAGCACTAAGATGCTAACTGGTTAGCAAGATGCTTCAGAGAAACTGGTTACAATCAAACTTGCTTGCGAACCTTCCGCCACAACAATCCCGCCCCCTTGATAATCGACCAATCACATTCACTTTATTCACTCGTGTAAAGTCGGGCACCACTCGAGAGAATTCGGAAATGCAACAGTTGGAACAGCCGCTTCCCATTCCTTTTTTTTCAATCGTTGCACGCAGCTACAGCTCACATTGTATGACAACACTGCAGATTTTAAATGTTCACAGCTCACTATGTTTGTTCTTAGGGCTGGGCAAAAAAAAGCTTATCGATTAAAAAAAAAATGCATATTGATCGATATTGATAATTATTGAAAAGTTTGAAACCATATTTTATGTGCAGCTCTGCCTGGACTTTTTATAATATTGCTAAATGATTTAATTTTAATAAAAATCACAAACACAGAATTTATTTAAATTAAATCTTTATTTAACCAACTTTTTTAACCATAACAAAATTGTTTTAAAGAAAAATAACTTAAAAGACCTGGGTTATGTTATTAAATACTGACAAAGAATAAACTAAAGGGACCAGAAAAGTGACCAAAATAAATATAACAAATAAATAAATGGACTGCCAGACTGCCGAACTACAAAAACCCTTCTTTGAAACAATTTCCTCCGCCTCTCCTTGCTGCGACATCTTCATGTGCTCTCTGTTGTGGTTTGAGAGGGCGGCGCTTTGTGACGGCGTGCCTGGGTCCACGATTGTGATTGGTTAGGGGGAAGCAGTGACTAGCATAAACCTACATGCTAGGCTACAATGAGAAGGAAGGAAAACTGCGTTTCTTTTTTATCGAACTTTTATCGACCCGCTTTATTTCTATTGCGCCACACGTCTATCGATCGATATATATCATTGAATTATCGCACAGCCCTATTTGTTCTCACACTGTGTGATTCTACTCTCTGATGCGATCTACCTGCTCACACTGTACGTCTAAAAACCAGGTGGGACTCAGCTCTGCAGTGAGATGGAGCTACTCGGACTCGTCTATCCGTAAACCAGTAGAAGAGGAATCTGAAGCTCACTAGAGTGAAATGCGCTGCCTTGGCAAGATCGTATCAGAGCGTCGAGTCACATACATCGTGAGCTGTGAACTTTTAAACTCAGCAGTTTCTTCGTACAGTGTGAGCTGTAGCTGCGTGAAAACATCGCACTGTGTATGCCCGGCTTAAGAGGAAGAAGAATCTTTGTTTGCCCGCTTAGAAATTTGCCGACGACCACCTTATGACGGTTGACTGAATTCCAAATATGTTTGATTTTCTCCCAACCTTACGATTCCTGATCGGGAGGTGGTTGTTAGAGGCTGATCGCCCATCGTTACCCGCGTGTACACGACACAACGCAGCTGAAAGTCGGCCCAATTGAAAAATTCTCACACGACTGGAAAGTCGGTCCAAAAAAGGGCAAACAATCGTAGAGCGTACGCCCAGCTTCAAATAACCAACAGTCACTCTGTGTTTCCTGCAGGAATCTCAGAAAACATCCAGATGTGTTTGAAGAAGCTGGCTTCAGGTCCGCCGGCCGTCCAGGACTCGGGGCCCTCCAGCTTCCAGTTCTGCTGGGGCGACGAGGACGGATCCGACGGACCCAGTCTGCACCGCATGAAGCTCGACGGCGTCGTCTCTCATCAGAAAGGCTCCACGGCTCCATGCAACCAAAAATACTGGCATCTCCCCCTCCACCCCTGCCATCCCTGGTGAGTTCTAAGGCCTCGGCCACCGGATAACCGATGAGGGGATGTCATAGTAATCCCAGACGGGCCGTTCTTCTCTGCAGGGCGTGCAGCAGTCATTACACCAAGCTGGATCCCATGCTGCCGCGCTCCTTCGTTTGGCTGCTGGAGCTCTTCTCCTTCATGCTGGACGTGGAGTCCTGGTGTCTGCTCCACGCCGTGCTGCGAGTGGAAAGACGGGTTTTTGGCATAAAAACGGCGCAGGAGATCAGGGGAGCGACCAGGACCAAGACGGGGAACCGGACCAGGGTCAGGACACGGACTGAGAGACGAACCAGGTCTCAGGGTGGTGATCCAGGAAGGAAAAGCAAGAGCTGAACTAAAGGGGCAAATAGAATAAATTATCTATTTTTCTGTTAAACCCAAAGATGAACAGTAAAGAAAAAAAAAACACAATTTATGTTGAGAAATGTCAACAATCTCTTTTTCCTCTCATCAAACTGCATATTTTACAGAAAAGACATCAGAGGAGTGTTACTAAATTATTATTAGGTTTATTTAAGGTTTACTGTCAGTAGTGATGAATAACCAGCAACATCTGTAGCTTTTTTTTTTTGTTATGTCCATCTGCTTTGTCTGGAAACAAAGAAACAGCAGGAAGCTGCAGTGGCAGGGGAGTGCCCAGCAGGGGGAGACAAACTGCAGCAGAAAGCAGCGTTTTTATTTGCTAAAGATTCACACAGAATCAGAAGCGCTGCAGAGCTGAAACCCTCTGAAATGTTTTCCTTCCACTGAACACAGATGAATCCCAGAAAAATGTCAAATCTGTTGTCAAGCTGCAGATTCACTGGGACGCTTCCAACGTGTTCTCCTGCTGCTGTTGCCATGGAGATATTACAACAAGCAGCGATTGGCCAATGGTATGGCGCTGTGTTCGCTTACTGTAGGTTATGATGAGGTTCTCTGCAGATCTTTGGTTGGATTCAAAGCTCCCTTTGTTCAACATTTCATGGTTCAGATGTAAAAGATTCATTTATTAAAGGATCTGTAGTTTTTCAGACTCTGAGATTCTTTAGTGCCTTCTTTTGACTTCAGTGTTTTGTTTTGTATTTTATTTAATCTGAAACATTTTAGGGGGTAAATATTGCTGTAGTATTGTCATTTGGCTCTAAGAATATTTGATGAAAAAGTCTCTAAAATTAGCAGATAAACTAATTATTTCAGTCTTAAATACTACAGAACATTTATACATACTTATTTTATATGCATATATATTTTTTATGTGTGTATGTATGTATATATATATATATACATATACATACACATATATACACACATATATATATATATTTTTTATTTTTTTTACATATATTTAATTTATATATATATATATATATATACATATATACAACTTTATTTTCAACTAGTTATATATATATTTTTTTTATGTGTGTGTGTATATATATATGTGTATATATATATGTGTATATATATATGTGTATATATATATGTGTATATGTGTATATATATATGTGTATATGTATATATAAATATGTGTGTATATATATATATGTGTGTGTATATATATATGTGTGTATATATATATGTGTGTATATATATATATGTGTGTATATATATATATGTGTGTATATATATATATGTGTATATATATATGTGTATATATATATGTGTATATATATATGACGGGAGGTCCAGTCATGCTATGGGGCTGATTTTCAGTCGGGCTTGTTAAAGACTGATAGGATTTAAGAGGAGGAACACCAGGACAGTATCGTCTGATGTCAACAGAGACTGTTTGAGTTCTTAGAATTGAACTTTCCTGCGGCTGCTGGAGAATCTCCTGAATTAAGATTAACAATCATTAATAATCTCCGTTATTATAATGATGATCATTTTTAATGTCAGTAAGAGCTTCTCTGTTCAGCTGGAGAAGACTTCAGGTTCTCCTTTAGACCATGACTGTTTGTGGAGCAGAAAGTTTTCCTTTTTTTTTTTTCCTCCCTTTTTTCCATGTTTGGGGCCAGAAAGAGTCGACTGGAATAAACAAACAAGAAAATCTGGGCTCAGTTTCCTGATTTGGAAAAAACTTTCCTCCTGCTGCTGCTGCTGCTGTCAGGCTGCAGATACAAACCATCTGGACGACGTCCAGGTTTCTCACGCAGGGTTCCTGGAAAGCAAGCCGGGGATTCTGGAAAGTCTGCTGGCTCCGAACGCCTCGGACCTCTAGACATGATGAAGAAGAGGAGGAGGAAGAGGAGGAGAGAGTTTCTGCTGCTTAAACAATAAAACACAATCAGGAGAAATCACTTAAAATTTAAATAGACAAGATTTCAATCATTTTAATCAATCCTTTTTTTCTATATAAACTATTTTTTTTCTGTTTTTAGAAAACCCAGTTTAGTTTTTCTAAATGATAAACAACAGATTGAAGATGTTTATAAAAAAAATGCATTAAATCTTTTTCTGAAAGTATTTTTTTTTTTCAAATCTTTGAGCAACATTTTAATTATTATTTATTCTTAACAACAAACTTGTTTTACTGTTTGCTGATTTTTTAAATTCAGTTTATCGTGCATTATTACCCTTTTTATTGTGTTTAAATTCTTCAATCTACAGATATTCTTAGTTTTTCTTGTTTTTTTTTGGCTGAAAGAAATGTTAAACTAAAATTTAAAATCATTTGATTGAATTTAAGAAATTAAACCAACAAAAAAAAACTATTTTAGTTTGAGGCTAAAGCATTAAAATCATTTTCATAAAAAGATTCAGAAAAATTCAGAAATAATTTTTCTTTTTTTTCTTTTTCATCCTTTTTCAATGTATTAATTTATTCACTCATTGGAATCTTAGAATTTTTCCTGTTTTAGAATTAAATCTACTAAATAAATCAGTTTAAAATGACAAAGATTATTTAAAAAAATATATATTTTTTTAATTCAAGGAATAATTTTAGAGGGTAAATTTTAAAGAATGAGAATTAAAATTTACCTGCTGAATTTGTAAAAAAAAAAAAAAGAAGAAGAAGAAGAAGCAAAAAGGGGGAAATAATTAAACATTTCCTGAATGACTGAAAATTAAAATCTAACCATTTAATTTGTAGAAAAGAAAGAAAATCCGATAAAAATCACAGCATCAGGAACTCAAGAGACTCCTTTATGGAATAAAACCCGTTTTATAGCTTGAGTTTATTTTATGTTGGGGTTTTTATAGGTAAAAAAAATATATATATATAGAAAAAAAAACTTTCCACCAAAGCTTCATGATTCCAGCAGCTGAACTGGTTTCCAGTAAAGCCCTGATTTTAGCAGCTGCAAACCTCCATATTTTATTTCCCCTTGTTCCTTTAATTCTGTTTATATCTCTTAATTGATGATTGTTGATTGTTTTATTTCTATTTATTTGTTTATTTGACATGGAAAATACAATTAAACATTGCAACCAAATAGGTGTCCAAGTACATAAGGCTTGTAGCCATGGGCTAATTTGTAGCCTTCTTCCCTGGTTAGGCTTTTAAAGGTGTTAGCATTAAGGGGGAGGGAGGTTAGTAACGACACACAGATGCATAAAAATAAATGTACAGTACGAGCCAGTTTAGTGCTCACACTCTTGATTGTCTTTGAGCCATTTTTTCAATCTTGTGGAGAAAAGTGGAACATCAGTCTGTGACTGAAGCTCCAGAGGCAAAGAGTTCCAGAGATGTGATGCTTTCACTGAGAAGGCCGACTGACCCATTGATGTCCGACATCTTTTAATCCGGCAGTTCCCACTAATTTACAGATTACTTCAGGGGCAAGACCATTAAGGCATTTAAAAATAGCTTTTAAAAATGAGAAATTTAGAACATTTTCAAATGTCATCATGTTGTATTTTTTAATAACAGACTTTGTGGCCTGGGCTACGGAAGAGGATTAGGGCCACTGGAAAAAAAAAAGTAAACTGATTTTTAAATTTTATTTCAGTTTAACATGGGAAAAAAGTCAGAATTCTGAGATTAAAGTCAGAATTCTGACTTTTTTTCTCAGAATTCTGACTTTTTTTTCTCAGAACTCTGAGATTAAAGTCAGAATTCTGACTTTTTTCTCAGAATTCTGAGAAAAAAGTCAGAATTCTGAGAATAAAGTCAGAATTCTGACTTTTTCCCCATACTATAATGAAATAAAAAAAATTAAAAAATCAGTTAACTTTTTTTTTTTTTCCAGTGGCCCTAATTCTCTTCCGTACTGGGCCCAAACGATGGAGCAATAAGACATGTGGGATAAAATCATTGCATGTAAATATACTTGTGCAGCTTGATTTGATACACGTGGTCAAATCATTCGAAAACAGTTTATATTTGTCTTTATAGTTTTCGTCATTTTCTTAATATGGGCGTCAAATTTCAATTTTGAAACTAAAACTACCCCCAGATACTTAAATTCACCAGCCGGCTTTATTTCATGTTGATTAATAATTATTTTGAGTTCATTGTTTATAATTTTCTTAAGAGAGAAACATCTTGTTTTCCATCTTTATCTCTTTGATCAATAGTTTTATTTTTAGATTAATTTTTCCTCTGTTTTCATACGGCTCTAATGGACTGGGATGCCTTTTCATTATTTCCAAGTTTTTAAATCATTTGGTTTGTTTGCTAAAAAAAAAAAACATTAAAAAAAAGGCACCGTTTCTTACAACTCCATAGAATAACTGCAGCTCAAATAGAAAAGTAGAAACATTTTTAAAACAGTCACGTTTCCAGAAGGTTGCTGCTTATCTGGCCGATTTTATTTTGGGTTTGGAGATTGGAAGAAGGGCCAGAAAGGAGCAGGAAGTGTTTATTTTAGCTGATCTGGAATCAGTCAGATCAGCTCCACGTCGGTAATAAAAGAAGCTGAGGGAGAAAACATGGAGGGACAAGTAGGGAGAAAAAAAAAAGTGAATATTTTCAGAGAGAAAACAGGAATAAAGGAGAAGATCTGGAGTCAGGATGAGGCAGAGACTGGAAGGTTTCAGACATCTGAGGCCCATTTTTCCTCCCTTCATCTGGAAACAAACCCAATCCCAGCTGGTCGCTGAGCTCATGGCTGTGGAGAAAATCAGCTGCAGAGGTTTCAGGTATCGACAGCGAGCAGGAGGAGAAGCTGCAGACTGAAGAGAGAAACTAAAGAGCCACAAAAACACCAGATTTAACCTCTGAGAACAAAATCTGGGTTCATTTCAGCACAAAAAGCAAAAAAGTTTTCCAAAAAATACTAATAATAAAATAAAAATAAATAAAAAAAAAGAATACTACATTTCAGAGATTTGTATGGAAACTTTATCAACCTGAAAACATCAGAAAAAATTAAATAAAAGCTGCAATCCTAATTCTAACTCTATTTAGAAGAAATAAAGCTAAAACTTACTTAAATCTAACAAATTAAACTAAGATCTACAATCTGGGATAAAACAATAGATCCAATGTTTAAATAACACTGGAAAGGAGAATAAATAAAAGCTCTTGAAGTGGATTTACAGACTAATCTGGACTAAATTAGAAATTAAATCAAAATACGAAACAAATTAAATCCTAGAACTAAAATCAGGGATTATTTCTGACAAAACTTTTCTCTACTGTTTAATTCCAACAAGAATGAGATGGAAGCTTAGATCTAATGTCTGGACTTAAGTCTAAAATGACTTATTTTTTTCTGTAGATTTAGGATCACCTCTAGTTTAACTCTGCTCTAATCTAGATCTCCAATCAAACTAAAGAATCTGGAGCTGAGCTCCCAGATTAAACTTTTCCAAGTTGATCAAACTTAGAAGTTAATTCTGACTCGGTTCTTGAAACTTTAGAGCTCTGATTATAAACTGAACCCCTGCAGTACCTTCTAGATCACACATTTCTAACTTAGCGTTAAACTAAACGCAAAGACTAAAGTCCAGAACCTCAGGAAGAAAACTTAAACCAGAGCTTAACCCTGAAACTAAACCCCAAATTAAACAGGGAAATTCATTTTGGACCAGAGTTTAAATCCAAAGCAGGAAACCATGTTGTTACATCTCTAGTTTATACTTTTCTATATTCTAGGTTAAAAATTAATTGCAAAAAAAATTAAATCAAAACATTTTAAGCTTAATAAATTTTTTAAAGCCTTTTTACCTTTTTTTTTGCCAGTTATTTCATTACTATATCCAGTATTTAATTAATAACTTTAAAAAAAATCCTGGAAAAAAAATTAGAATCCAAATATCAGAGCTAAACTCAAGACTTTTTATGGAAACTAAACTTTAAGCAAAAGTGCAAATGAAAAACACAGAAAGATGAAAATTAGAATAACAATAAAGATCAAGACTCAAGACAGTTTATGTTGCACCAAATGGTTAAATTACGGAGCCCCTCTGATGACATGGTCAAAAAAATTTTTTAATTTGGCCACGAAGTAGTATTTCGTGCGCACGAAGTAGTATTTCGCGGCCACGCAATAAGTATAACGTGCGTACGAAATACTTATTAATATTAATATCATTCCTGGACAACTGGGTAAGCAAATCGAGCGCGCCTTCTCTAAGGTCTAAGGCACGCTCGATTTGCTTACCCAGTCGGTCTCCGCCAGTCACGTGACATTTGTTTCTAAGACGCCATTTTAGGTGGAAAAGGCGTAGTGTAAACAACCGCAGCATAGCTAAACGAAGGACTAAAGGCCCGTTTACATAGCAGCCTGTCCAAGAAAAGTCATTACAGTTAACATAAGCCTGAAAACAGGGGCGGATTTATTGATATTATTAATAAGTATTTCGTGCGCACGTTATACTTATTGCGTGGCCGCGAAATACTACTTCGTGGCCACAATTAAACCTTTTTTTTGACCATGTCATCAGAGGGGCTCCGTATTAAATGATTGAAGGTTTAATTCCAGTAAAAATTATTTTCCTGCTGCTTCCTGGATCCTGTATCCATGAATGGATGGATGGTTCCGGCACGTTTAAGGCTCTGACTGTATTATTCAACAAGTTTTAACCGACGACTTAATAGAAAACCAACAGGTTTGTCATAATTTTTTTTTTTGAAAATGCTTCATATGAACAGAACCAGCAGCAGTTGGTTGGATATTAACCCTTTGCTGCTGATCCTTCAGGTTGTTTCTGCATTTTAAAAGCAACATTGTGACACTTTTACAGGTTTGGATGGAAGCGGTCGGTGTACCGGAGGTTCCTGGACTTCCTGTTCTTGGAAATCTCAGAGGAGCCCTGACCTTTGACCCTGAAGATATGTCTGCTGGTGCTGTGACGTGGAGTTAGAGTCTGAAAGTCAGGGACGGGTTGCACGCAGCAGAGCTTTATCTGGAGCTTTCACTGCTGACAAGCTGCAGAAGCGGCTGATAAGCAGTATCATCCACTCCCACTACAAGCCAACTCCTCATCCTGGCGCTGATAACCCAAACCAGCGAAGAACTGTCTGAACACTACGTCAAAATTCCTCTGATGGTATTTCCTCACTGCCAAAACATAACTAGCAAATATTCTGATTAAACAGAATAGAATAGAATAGAATAGAATAGAAATTCCTTTATTGTCCCACAATGGGGAAATGCTGGTGTTTACAGCAGCGAAAAGATTATAGAAAATTAATGGTCACGCAAATGTGGACCTTCATATTGGTCCATCTGTTCATGTCGTACCCATGTCTGTCCATGTTGGTCCATGTCTGTCCAAGTCTGTCCATGTTTGCCACATCTGTCCATGTCTGTCCATGTTGTCCATGTCTGTCCATGTCTATCCATGTCTGTCCATGTCTGTCCATGTCGTCCATGTTGGTCCATGTCTGTCCATGTCTATCCATGTCGTCCATGTTGGTCCATGTCTATCCATGTCTGTCAATGTCGTCCATGTCTGTCCATGTCTGCCCATGTTGGTCCATGTCTATCCATGTCTCTCCATGTCGTCCATGTCTGTCCATGTCGTCCATGTTGGTCCATGTCTATCCATGTCGTCCATGTTGGTCCATGTCTGCCCATGTCGTCCATGTCTATCCATGTCTGTCCATGTCATCCATGTCTGTCCATGTCGTCCATGTTGGTCCATGTCTGTCCATGTCTATCCATGTCGTCCATGTTGGTCCATGTCTATCCATGTCTGTCAATGTCGTCCATGTCTGTCCATGTCTGCCCATGTTGGTCCATGTCTATCCATGTCTGTCCATGTCGTCCATGTCTGTCCATGTCGTCCATGTCTATCCATGTCGTCCATGTTGGTCCATGTCTGCCCATGTTGTCCATGTCTGCCCATGTCGTCCATGTCTGTCCATGTCTGTCCATGTCTGTCCATGTCGTCCATGTTGGTCCATGTCTGCCCATGTTGTCCATGTCTGTCCATGTCTATCCATGTCTGTCCATGTCGTCCATGTCTGTCCATGTCGTCCATGTTGGTCCATGTCTATCCATGTCGTCCATGTTGGTCCATGTCTGTCCATGTCGTCCATGTTGGTCCATGTCTGCCCATGTTGGTCCATGTCTGTCCATGTCGTCCATGTCTGTCCATGTCGTCCATGTTGGTCCATGTCTGTCCATGTCGTCCATGTTGGTCCATGTCTGCCCATGTCGTCCATGTCTGTCCATGTCTATCCATGTTGGTCCATGTCAGTCCATGCTGGTCCATGTCTGTCCATGTCTGTCCATGTCGTCCATGTTGGTCCATGTCTATCCATGTCGTCCATGTTGGTCCATGTCTGTCCATGTCGTCCATGTTGGTCCATGTCTGCCCATGTTGGTCCATGTCTGTCCATGTCGGTCCATGTCTGCCCATGTTGGTCCATGTCTGTCCATGTCGTCCATGTCTGCCCATGTTGGTCCATGTCTGTCCATGTCGTCCATGTTGGTCCATGTCTGCCCATGTTGGTCCATGTCTGTCCATGTCGTCCATGTCTGTCCATGTCGTCCATGTTGGTCCATGTCTGCCCATGTTGGTCCATGTCTGTCCATGTCGTCCATGTTGGTCCATGTCTGCCCATGTTGGTCCATGTCTGTCCATGTCGTCCATGTCTGTCCATGTCGTCCATGTTGGTCCATGTCTATCCATGTCGTCCATGTTGGTCCATGTCTGTCCATGTCGTCCATGTTGGTCCATGTCTGCCCATGTTGGTCCATGTCTGTCCATGTCGTCCATGTCTGTCCATGTCTATCCATGTTGGTCCATGTCAGTCCATGCTGGTCCATGTCTGTCCATGTCGTCCATGTTGGTCCATGTCTATCCATGTCGTCCATGTTGGTCCATGTCTGTCCATGTCGTCCATGTTGGTCCATGTCTGCCCATGTTGGTCCATGTCTGTCCATGTCGTCCATGTTGGTCCATGTCTGCCCATGTTGGTCCGTCTGTCCATGTCGTCCATGTCTGTCCATGTCGTCCATGTTGGTCCATGTCTGCCCATGTTGGTCCATGTCTGTCCATGTCGTCCATGTCTGTCCATGTCTATCCATGTTGGTCCATGTCAGTCCATGCTGGTCCATGTCTGTCCATGTCGTCCATGTCTGTCCATGTCTATCCATGTTGGTCCATGTCTGCCCATGTTGGTCCATGTCTGTCCATGTCGTCCATGTCTGCCCATGTTGGTCCATGTCTGTCCATGTCGTCCATGTTGGTCCATGTCTGCCCATGTTGGTCCATGTCTGTCCATGTCGTCCATGTCTGTCCATGTCGTCCATGTTGGTCCATGTCTGCCCATGTTGGTCCATGTCTGTCCATGTCGTCCATGTTGGTCTATGTCTGCCCATGTTGGTCCATGTCTGTCCATGTCGTCCATGTCTGTCCATGTCGTCCATGTTGGTCCATGTCTATCCATGTCGTCCATGTTGGTCCATGTCTGTCCATGTCGTCCATGTTGGTCCATGTCTGCCCATGTTGGTCCATGTCTGTCCATGTCGTCCATGTTGGTCCATGTCTATCCATGTCGTCCATGTTGGTCCATGTCTGTCCATGTCGTCCATGTTGGTCCATGTCTGCCCATGTTGGTCCATGTCTGTCCATGTCGTCCATGTCTGTCCATGTCTATCCATGTTGGTCCATGTCAGTCCATGCTGGTCCATGTCTGTCCATGTCGTCCATGTTGGTCCATGTCTATCCATGTCGTCCATGTTGGTCCATGTCTGTCCATGTCGTCCATGTTGGTCCATGTCTGCCCATGTTGGTCCATGTCTGTCCATGTCGTCCATGTTGGTCCATGTCTGCCCATGTTGGTCCATGTCTGTCCATGTCGTCCATGTCTGTCCATGTCGTCCATGTTGGTCCATGTCTGCCCATGTTGGTCCATGTCTGTCCATGTCGTCCATGTCTGTCCATGTCTATCCATGTTGGTCCATGTCAGTCCATGCTGGTCCGTGCCATGACGACATCCAGACAGATCTTCCCTCCACAAAGTCTGAATGAAAGCACAGAACAATAATCGCCACATCTGTTTCACAAGAAATGTGAGGAACTATAAAAACATCTTTTTATATCATTTTGAATAATTTGTTCTAAAGTTTCCTTTTCAGCTTCACATGTCTTCTAGTTTTTTTTTTTTTTTTTAACCTTTTTTCCTTTTACTTTTTGCTTGAGGGTGCCGAATAAATACGAATGTATCGGAGTGATCAGACTATTTAGGACATTTTAGTTTCAAATGCTTTAACATAATAAATGTACTTAGCATTCTGTCCAATACTACAATAAAAATATCAAAATATAGAGATTTGCTTTCTACTCTTTGATTTGAAAATATTTGTACAATTTTTCCCCCCATATCAGACACTTTATTTTCCTAACATGCAGTGAAACAGAAAGCTGAAGCTGTGGCCTTTCCACGCTTGGTCTGTTTTTCAGAATGACCTCAGAGTTCTTCTCTGCTTGTTTTCACACTCAGTCTTGAGGATTTTCTGGACATCAGAGGCGTTTCTGGGACTCAGAAGAACCACGTTAACAAGCAGCTCTTTTAACTCCAGCAGAGGAAAGTGTTGAGAATCAGGTGTGGCTTTGAGGTTTTGTGGGATCGGGGTGAAATGAGCTCCAGGAATTTTTTTTTTTTTTCCTTCTACTCCCTCAAACAGCTGAGCTCAATCTGTGATTTTTTTTTTCTCCTGCACAAGTCTACGAGTGTTTTCTGCCTGGAAACTGTTCTTTATGGACGGACCGCCCGTGCGTTTTCCGCTTTCCCCCCACTTATTTTTCTTTTTTTTTTTTTTTATACTCCACAACCTCAGTGAACCTGGGAGCCAGAATGAACTCACGTCACCCTGCCTGCTGCTGCCAGATCCAGATTGTGTCCCGGTTCCTGCCTGCAGCAGAGAACCTCCACCCCACTTTGCTGCTAGATGAGCTGGACATGAACATCTAGACGCTCAGGAGGACCCAGGAGAGCCTCTTATTATCAGCACATCAACAAAGCTCTTTGTTTCACTGCCTCATCTTCCTCCTCGTCTGCCCATGATGATGATAGTGACACCCCCATCGCCCACCCCCACCAGGCTGAACCGTAAAGGGTTAACACACAGCTTCAACAAAGGAGCCGGTGCAGGGCCAGCGTGTGCACGAGCCTGGGGGAGGAAAGGGGGGGAGAATGATGGTGCGGTGGGGGGGCTCTGGCTGCCATTTAGCCCCGCCCTGAAATTCTTCATTGGAGAGGCTGTTTACAACCTCGCCGCTCAGGAGTCCCTGGGTTCATTGGCCTGGTGGGGAGGGGGCGAGTCACAGACAGGAAAACTGTGCAGGAAAAAGACAATAAGGAAACATGCTGAGGGCCTCCAGAGCTGCAGGATCTTTGCCCTCTTTTGTCTCACCTTCACTTTTTGCTTTTTTTTTTTTTAATACTTTAGCAAAACAAAAAACAAAAAAAACCTCCACCGTTACCTCATGGACTGGTTGTTCTCTGCAGCAGAATTCCCACGTCCTGCATGTAAAACGCAGACTGGACTCCCCTCTTATGTCGTTTTGTCTGCAGGCGGAGATGCAGCTTTATTTTCTGACTCCTCCAGAGAACAAAAAAATATTCTGAACTGTTGTCATCCGGGTGCTTTATATTGTGTCCTGTCATTTGTTTTGGTGACACACATCTCTTCCTCTTATTAATCTTATTTACTCCTTTTTTCCCAGCTTTTTATTGTCATCACACTGACACAGAGCAACAGAATAACTCTCTGCATTTAACCCATCCCCTTTGGGAGCAGTGTGGGGTTAAGGGTCTTGCTCAGGGACCCAGAGCTTAAACTCAAAACCTCTTGATTCCTAGCACAACGCCCTAACCGCTAGACTGCCACTCCCTCCTAAACATCATACTTTGATGTTTCATGTGATTGAAAAAATGTTTCAATTGGGAAAAAAAATTAAAAGAACCGCTTAAACGGATGAAGATTCTCAGTCATCCGTACGGTGGCCCTGACGTGCAAACTGCAACTACAAATCTAAAAACGCAACTACATTAAGGAAAACACAGTTACATTAACCTACCGGAAAAGGTAGGTACCAGTGGGAAACATGAGACATCGCTGATTGGACGACGGCGCCGTTTGACCCTTGAACCGGAAGTTTCCCACTGGTAACTACCTTTTCCGGTAGGTTCATGTAGTTTTGTTTTTCTTAATGTAGTTGCGCTTTGCTTTATGTAGTTGCGATTTCCTTAATGTAGTTGCGCTTTGCTTTATGTAGTTGCGATTTCCTTAATGTAGTTGCGCTTTGCTTTATGTAGTTTTGTTTTTCTTAATGTAGTTGCGCTTTGCTTTATGTAGTTTTGTTTTTCTTAATGTAGTTGCGCTTTGCTTTATGTAGTTTTGTTTTTCTTAATGTAGTTGCGCTTTGCTTTATGTAGTTGCGTTTTCCTTAATGTAGTTGCGCTTTGCTTTATGTAGTTTTGTTTTCCTTAATGTAGTTGCGCTTTGCTTTATGTAGTTTTGTTTTTCTTAATGTAGTTGCGCTTTGCTTTATGTAGTTTTGTTTTCCTTAATGTAGTTGCGCTTTGCTTTATGTAGTTTTGTTTTCCTTAATGTAGTTGCGCTTTGCTTTATGTAGTTTTGTTTTCCTTAATGTAGTTGCGCTTTGCTTTATGTAGTTTTGATTTTCTTAATGTAGTTGCGCTTTGCTTTATGTAGTTGCGATTTCCTTAATGTAGTTGCGCTTTGCTTTATGTAGTTTTGTTTTCCTTAATGTAGTTGCGCTTTGCTTTATGTAGTTGCGTTTTTCTTAATGTAGTTGCGCTTTGCTTTATGTAGTTTTGTTTTTCTTAATGTAGTTGCGCTTTGCTTTATGTAGTTTTGATTTCCTTAATGTAGTTGCGCTTTGCTTTATGTAGTTTTGTTTTTCTTAATGTAGTTGCGCTTTGCTTTATGTAGTTGCGATTTCCTTAATGTAGTTGCGCTTTGCTTTATGTAGTTTTGTTTTCCTTAATGTAGTTGCGCTTTGCTTTATGTAGTTTTGTTTTTCTTAATGTAGTTGCGCTTTGCTTTATGTAGTTGCGATTTCCTTAATGTAGTTGCGCTTTGCTTTATGTAGTTTTGTTTTTCTTAATGTAGTTGCGCTTTGCTTTATGTAGTTTTGTTTTTCTTAATGTAGTTGCGCTTTGCTTTATGTAGTTTTGTTTTTCTTAATGTAGTTGCGCTTTGCTTTATGTAGTTTTGTTTTCCTTAATGTAGTTGCGCTTTGCTTTATGTAGTTTTGTTTTCCTTAATGTAGTTGCGCTTTGCTTTATGTAGTTTTGATTTCCTTAATGTAGTTGCGCTTTGCTTTATGTAGTTGCGCTTTGCTTAATGTAGTTGCGCTTTGCTTTATGTAGTTTTGTTTTCCTTAATGTAGTTGCGCTTTGCTTTATGTAGTTGCGATTTCCTTAATGTAGTTGCGCTTTGCTTTATGTAGTTTTGTTTTTCTTAATGTAGTTGCGCTTTGCTTTATGTAGTTGCGTTTTCCTTAATGTAGTTGCGCTTTGCTTTATGTAGTTGCGTTTTCCTTAATGTAGTTGCGCTTTGCTTTATGTAGTTTTGTTTTCCTTAATGTAGTTGCGCTTTGCTTTATGTAGTTTTGTTTTCCTTAATGTAGTTGCGCTTTGCTTTATGTAGTTTTGTTTTCCTTAATGTAGTTGCGCTTTGCTTTATGTAGTTGCGATTTCCTTAATGTAGTTGCGCTTTGCTTTATGTAGTTTTGTTTTTCTTAATGTAGTTGCGCTTTGCTTTATGTAGTTTTGTTTTCCTTAATGTAGTTGCGCTTTGCTTTATGTAGTTTTGTTTTCCTTAATGTAGTTGCGCTTTGCTTTATGTAGTTTTGTTTTTCTTAATGTAGTTGCGCTTTGCTTTATGTAGTTTTGTTTTTCTTAATGTAGTTGCGCTTTGCTTTATGTAGTTTTGTTTTCCTTAATGTAGTTGCGCTTTGCTTTATGTAGTTTTGTTTTCCTTAATGTAGTTGCGCTTTGCTTTATGTAGTTTTGTTTTCCTTAATGTAGTTGCGCTTTGCTTTATGTAGTTGCGTTTTCCTTAATGTAGTTGCGCTTTGCTTTATGTAGTTTTGTTTTTCTTAATGTAGTTGCGCTTTGCTTTATGTAGTTGCGATTTCCTTAATGTAGTTGCGCTTTGCTTTATGTAGTTTTGTTTTTCTTAATGTAGTTGCGCTTTGCTTTATGTAGTTTTGTTTTTCTTAATGTAGTTGCGCTTTGCTTTATGTAGTTGCGATTTCCTTAATGTAGTTGCGCTTTGCTTTATGTAGTTTTGTTTTTCTTAATGTAGTTGCGCTTTGCTTTATGTAGTTTTGTTTTCCTTAATGTAGTTGCGCTTTGCTTTATGTAGTTGTGATTTCCTTAATGTAGTTGCGCTTTGCTTTATGTAGTTGCGATTTCCTTAATGTAGTTGCGCTTTGCTTTATGTAGTTTTGTTTTTCTTAATGTAGTTGCGCTTTGCTTTATGTAGTTGCGATTTCCTTAATGTAGTTGCGCTTTGCTTTATGTAGTTGCGATTTCCTTAATGTAGTTGCGCTTTGCTTTATGTAGTTTTGTTTTTCTTAATGTAGTTGCGCTTTGCTTTATGTAGTTTTGTTTTTCTTAATGTAGTTGCGCTTTGCTTTATGTAGTTGCGATTTTCTTAATGTAGTTGCGCTTTGCTTTATGTAGTTTTGTTTTCCTTAATGTAGTTGCGCTTTGCTTTATGTAGTTTTGTTTTCCTTAATGTAGTTGCGCTTTGCTTTATGTAGTTGCGATTTCCTTAATGTAGTTGCGCTTTGCTTTATGTAGTTTTGTTTTTCTTAATGTAGTTGCGCTTTGCTTTATGTAGTTGCGATTTCCTTAATGTAGTTGCGCTTTGCTTTATGTAGTTGCGATTTCCTTAATGTAGTTGCGCTTTGCTTTATGTAGTTTTGTTTTTCTTAATGTAGTTGCGCTTTGCTTTATGTAGTTGCGATTTCCTTAATGTAGTTGCGCTTTGCTTTATGTAGTTTTGTTTTCCTTAATGTAGTTGCGCTTTGCTTTATGTAGTTTTGTTTTTCTTAATGTAGTTGCGCTTTGCTTTATGTAGTTTTGTTTTCCTTAATGTAGTTGCGCTTTGCTTTATGTAGTTTTGTTTTTCTTAATGTAGTTGCGCTTTGCTTTATGTAGTTTTGTTTTCCTTAATGTAGTTGCGCTTTTAGATTTGTAGTTGCAGTTTGCACTTCAGGGCCACTGTACATCCGGGTCATAATCAGTCATATTCATTTAATGACCCCCCTTCAGAGACATGGACAGGTATTGGGCATTGCAGGCTAACCAAGAAGCTGAACGACCCCCATTCCAAAGGGGTGAACCCCTTAGTCTGTTTCAATTTGCATGTTTTCCAAGCAAAAACAAGGCTCTGATGGGCTACTGGATAAAGCAACTCAACGCTATTTCTGAGATTATGAATTGAAAAAGCTTCCTGGATGGGAAGAGAAACGTCTTCAAACTTGGAAACAAAATCCAGTGGATTGATTTTTTACTTTTTTGGATTTAAAAAAGTGTCCAACTCAACCTGAAACAAAGGGTAAAGATAACTTAGAAAATAGAATAGAATAGAAAATCCCTTTATTGTCCAACAATGGTGAAATTCTGGTGTTTACAGCAGCAAAAATATCGTAGAAAAAATGGTTACACAAATGTGGACGTTAGAAAAAAATCATAAGAATAATAAAATGATATTAAGATTAAACTAATAAATAAGATTAGAAACTCCAGTGAAGCATGATTAGAACCATTTTGCACTAAAGCAGAAAGAAAACTTGAATTCTAATAAAAGGAGCTCATCGACGGCTCATCCAGGAGGTCAGAGAAGAGTTCAATGTGAGTGAAAACATCTTAAAATATCCTTAATTTCTGCAGAAATATTCTATGGATTATTCTGTTACATCATGAGTAAAACCAACCCTGCATTTCACAACAAATAGATCATACAGCACGGTAGTGGCAGAGTGATGCTTTGGAGTTGGTTTGCAGAGATTAAAGCTCATCTATGAAACTATCCTTGATCTTTTTCCTTTATATCCAACGTCTTTCATGTTATTTCATTCACTGAAAATCTGTTAACGATACAAACGGTTCCAACTGAGAACAAAGCATTCAGTTTCTTCACTGTAGAGTGAAATGTATTTTATTTATTTTTTTTATTTTCACGGAATAACTGTAGACTGAAAAGTGACAGAGCAAGACTTTTATTGGATGGTGGAAAAACCTTTTCTCAGGGGGGTTAATAGACTATAAGAATGAATTGTTTCATAATCATTTGCAATTGGTATTTCTAATAGAAGAGATAATACTTGTGTCTGTAGTTTGCACTTTAGAGAAAATGTGAAGAAAATTATACAAAATCTTGTGTTGTATATTAATACTGTATAAGTTCTGCCGCATTTTCTGTTATAAAGTTGATTATTTTAAAGGGCATTACTTCATCCTTTGCTAAATGTAAAGGACTACCGGGGTTTTACTTAAAGTTACATTTTTATTAGTAAATATTTTATTTTTTTTTACTTGGTAACTATTCTTTATTTAAGTAACAATTTATTAAATTTGTACTTTTTCCACCTGATCATAGCATCAACTGCTGTACAGGAGTGACTGGTTCTTCCACGTGTCAATCATTTGGACGGCAACGTGGAGGAGAATCAGATTTCTAGGGGTCCAGTCCCCTACAAAAGGCGGCGGAGTCTGCTTCTACATCAACAACAGCTGGAGCACCGATGTGACGGTGATCTCACAACACTGCTCTCCTTCTCTGGAATATCTCTTCATTAACTGTAAACCATTTTATTCTCCCCGTGAGTTTGTTTCATTCATCCTGGCGGCTGTATACATCCCACCCGCCGCTGACGCACGTGAGGCTCAGCGCGCGCTGTCGGACCATGTCTTACATGTGGAGCGGACTTTTCCTGACTCTCTTGTTATTGTGCTTGGTGACTTTAACAAAGTAAATCTGAGTCAGGAGCTACCCAAATACAGACAGTTTATTAAATGCCCCACCAGAGAGCAGAACACTTTGGATCACTGTTACACAACAGCAAACAACGCCTATCGCGCCGTCCCCCGTGCCGCCCTCGGACTATCAGATCACGTGATGGTCCATCTCATACCCACATATAGACAAAAACTGAAGCTAGCTAAGCCTGTAGTTAGCACAACTAAGATCTGGACCAGTGAGGCTGTGGAGGAGCTCCGCACGTGTCTGGAAACCACAGACTGGGAGGTGTTCAGGGCTGCTACAGATAATCTGGACGAGTACACTGACATTGTGACCTCTTACATACAGTACAATGAGGAGCGCATCCTACCAACGCGCACCAGGGTGCGTTATGCAAACGACAAGCCCTGGTTCACACCTAAGCTCGGCCAGATTCGACGAGAGAAGGAGGCAGCACGCAAGAGCGGGGACAGAGACAGCTACAAAGAGGTGAAATACAGGTTTAGCAGGGAGATGAGGAAGGCTAAATCTGTGTATGCAAATCGCCTCCAGCAGCAGTTCTCTGCCAACGACTCTGCCACAGTGTGGAGGGGCCTCAGGGCTATTACCAACTACAAGCCCAAAGCCCCCCGAGCTCTGAATGACCGGGCACTGTGTGAAAGACTGAATACACACTACTGCCGTTTCGACTGTCCCAGAGCCGTTAGCACCTCTCTGGTCTCTCCAGCCACCCCCTCCTCCCCCAACACAACTGAGGCCACTCCATCAAAGGCCCCCTCAATCCACCCCTTGTCCCCCCCTGCCCTCTGCATCCTGGAGCAGGACGTGCACAGACAGTTTCTGAAGCTGAACACCCGTAAAGCTGCTGGCCCTGACGGCGTTTCTCCCTCCACCCTGAAACACTGTGCCAGCGAACTGTCTCCTGTCTTCACGGACATTTTTAACATCTCCTTGGAGTCATGCCATGTGCCGGGCTGCTTCAAATCCTCCACCATTGTTCCTGTCCCGAAGAAACCAAGGATCACAGGACTAAATGACTACAGGCCGGTGGCGCTGACGTCTGTGGTCATGAAGTCCTTTGAGCGATTGGTTCTGCAACACCTAAAATCCATCACCGCCCCCCTCCTGGACCCGCTGCAGTTCGCCTACAGAGCCAACAGGTCCGTAGACGACGCAGTCAACCTGGCCCTCCACTTCATCCTGCAGCATCTGGACTCCCCAGGAACCTACGCCAGGATCCTGTTCGTGGACTTCAGCTCTGCCTTCAACTCCATCCTCCCGGGTCTGCTCCAGGACAAGCTGTACCAGCTCAACGTGCCCAGCTCCCTCTGCAGGTGGATTACTGACTTCCTGACGGACCGGAGACAGCACGTGAGGCTGGGAACAACTGTCTCTGACACACGGACCATCAACATCGGATCCCCCCAGGGCTGTGTCCTTTCCCCCTGGCTTTTCTCCCTGTACACCAACTGCTGCACCTCTAGCCATCAGTCCGTGAAACTGATCAAGTTTGCGGACGACACCACCCTCATCGGGCTCATCTCCGACGGTGATGAGTCTGCCTACAGGAGGGAGGTGGACCGGCTGGTGTCCTGGTGCAGCAGCAACAACCTGGATCTGAACACCCAAAAGACAGTGGAGATGATTGTGGACTTTAGAAAGGTCACAGCCCCACCGTCCCCCCTTGCCCTCACAGACAGCCCCACCCCCATCTCCAACGTGGAGTCCTTCCGCTTCCTGGGCACCACCATCACCCAGGACCTCAAGTGGGAGCCGACCATCAGCTCCCTCGTCAAGAAGGCCCAGCAGAGGATGTTCTTTCTGCGGCAGCTGAGGAAACTTAAGCTGCCAACCCGGATGTTGGTGCAGTTTTACACCTCCATCATTGAGTCCATCCTCACATCCTCCATCACCGTGTGGTACACTGGCGCCACCGCCAGGGACAGATACCAACTGCAGCGCATTGTGCGCTCCGCTGAGAAGGTGATCGGCTGTAAGCTGCCATCACTCCAGGACCTGTATGTCTCCAGGACCAGGAGACGTGCAGGTCGCATCACAGCCGACCCTTCTCACCCTGGACACAGACTGTTTGAACCTCTCCCCTCAGGGAGGAGGCTACGGTCCATACGGACCAGAACCTCCCGCCATAAAAACAGCTTCTTCCCCTCTGCCATAAGACTCATGAACACTATATGTCAGACTCCATAACCTGCCCATGCCATTCACACTGCTGTATTGCACACTGCTCTATTTGCACTATCTTGTACATTTTACTTTTTATATTTATCCATATTTTTATCTTAAGTGTATATATTAGTATATTTTTTGCATGCCTTATACCCTAGTGTTTTTAGAGATTTTTATAATTTTATTTACTATTTCATATATGTTTCATGTTGCACGACTGTACCACAGAAATTTCCTAGTTGTGAACCTCTTCACTAACAATGGCAATAAACCCGATTCTGATTCTGATTCTATTTCCCCCCTTCTAGCTCCGCCTCTGCAACTGAAGAAATTTGCTTTTCTGAATGTGTAAATAAATGCTTAATGTTTAAAATAGTCAAAAATCTGGATGCAAATCTTCTAACTGAACAGTTTTGTGTCTAAAATGTTGAATATATTATTGGAATGTTTTCCTTTATTCACATTTGAATTTATCTTCTGGTGATTAATAATTACTGATAAAATTGTATGTGCAATGTTTTTTTGATGCTGTTTTTGTATACTTCACCTTAAACACAACATTTTAAATCTCATCTGGCCCATTCTGGTTATATAATGTTATAATTAATAATATTAAAATAGCTGTAATTGATAATAGATAAGATCACAGGTGTAGCCAGCCAATAACTAATGTACACTGAGGGGTTTTAACGAGCAAAACATCCATATCTAAATAATAACAAACTATACTTTCCTACAGCCTTTGATAACAAGTAGACGCATATATTTAAACATCCTTGCTGTCAAAATTAAAATTTGAGTGGATAAAATTCTTTCTGGTGTGAGTTCTTTTCCATTGTCTAATAATCATTCGGAATAAAATAGATATTTACAAGTACTAATGTCTACATAAAGTAAATTTCTCCACCGTGACATCAATAGAGTCAGTCAATCAATAAACTAATTATTTAATATGTTTTCATTAAAATATTTATTTATCTATGATTTAACTGAAGGCTCCTATATGACTTGCATTTTATCTTTACCCCATAAAACACAAAATCTAATTCTGAAAAGAGCAGGAATTCTGTACTTATCATCTGTAATGTTAGTATATAGATGTTCGTTATAAATCACAGTGTTTTTGTTGTCAAGTAATCAGGGGCGGAGCTAGATGGGGGGCCAGGGGTGGCCATGGCCACCCTTACCTAATCATTGGCCACCCCTGTGGCCACCCCTATCATTTTAAGCAACCGTAAGACTCTAAAGTGGAATGCTCTAAATTATTTAACATTTAAATTTTCTATATGTAAATATATTACCTAACAACAAAAACCCCGTGGTTAATTATGCACATCAATATGCTTACATTAAAGATAAATACAGAATTAATGCTCTTTTCAGAACTAGATTTAGTCTTTTATGGGGTAAAGAGAAAATGATGTCTCTGCAAGTCATCTAGGAATCTTCACTGAAATCAGAGATAAATAACTACTTTAATAATAAGTAATCAATTTATTGTAGATATTAGTACATGTAAATATTAATTTTACGCTGAATGATTCTTAATAAAATTAGGTTAGTAATGACAATAAATAAGATGTTCGCCCCAGAACTCAAAACTAAAAGAATTTTGTCCACTACACCTTTAATTTAGACAGCATGGATTTTTAAATATATGCTTCTATTTCTTAGAAAAGGCTGTAGAAAAGTATAGTTTGTCTTTATTTAGAAAATATGGATGTTGTGATTGTTAATTTTCCTTTTGGAACAGTGTAGATTGACCCTGAGGTTTTGGCACCTATCCACTTTTGGCTACCCCTCAGTGTACATTGGTTATTGCCTGGCCACCCTTATTAAAATTTTCTGGCTACGCCTCTGCAAGTAATTGTTAATATATGATTTTTTTTAAAGTTTTGAATATTCCACTTAAGAGTATTACTGCTGCCTCTGTCTATATTAGAGGGATAAATTGGTAGGGGTGGCCAATTATTGGCCCCTCGCCCCCCATCTAAATCCGCCCCTGCTTAAGATCAGCAGGTTTATCTCTGAATGGTTAAAAAGCTGCTTTCATATTGGCCTAGTCAAAGTATGAAACTTAATCCAATTGATGTGCTGCTATGTAACCCTAAACATGTTGTTTTAAAAAAATCTGCAAACCAGTCTAAATTCAAAGAGCTGATGCTATTTAGTGTCATCTTTAGGGGTAATTAAATTTTTTTATTATTAAATGGTTATTTTACTGAAACATTGTAATGTTTTTGCTGATCTGAATAATTTAAATGATACAGAAAAGTTAGAATAACAAGGCTAAATATTTGCAGTGTCTCTAGCCATCATTTATCAATTGACTCAAACTCATCTGAAGCAACAAAAAAAAGACTCTTTGCTAAAACATATATTTTAATTCTTTATTGAGCTCAAAGATCAAAGTGTTTTTATGAGCTGATCCTTTGTTATTGTTCAGGTTCAGCGTGTTTCAGCCTTTATAACGGAGTAATTACTCATAAAGACCAACTAGAACCGAGAGTCTTTGTGTTTGGAACCCAGTCGGAGCTGTTTTCATCATTTTCTCATTTGTATTTTTAGAATATTTCCTGTTTTTATTGCGCTCATTGTGTCTCATTGCAGTCTGCCGCGCGCGCTCCCGCGCGGGTTTTACGCGGGCTCGCCTGCCTCGCGTCTGCCCCCTCCCCTCTCCCTCCCCCGCTTCCCCCAACCTTTCCCCCACTTCGCACGCGCTGCCGGGTTCACCGGGTTTACTCTGACACCGCTGACTCCAAGGCCACGCCCCCCGCCGGCCACGCACCCCGCCCCTGTCCAATCAGCGTACAGTCACGTATATATCCCGCACCTCCTCACTGCTGATTGGTCCCCGCCCGCTACACCTTTAGCTGTGATTGGCTGCGTGTTACCACCCGCCAGACTTGCTCTGAATTTCGTTTCTGTGTTGTTTTTTTTTTTTTTTTTTTTTGCTCACAGCTGAACTGAAGCTCGGTCTGAAGGCAGAACCCCAGCGGTCCGAACTCCTGCTCCCTCCTCTGCTCCTCTTCGCTCCTCATGCGGAGCTCCGCGGCGGACAGCCGCTGTCAGGTGAGTCCCGGCTACCTGCAGCTCGGCCCGGTCCGCCCCGCTCCGGTTTCGGTCCGTAATCTTTTGTTTTGATGGGATTAAAGTTGTCCGATCATCATCCGGGACCGAGCCGAGCCGCTGCGGGTTCTGTACCGGCTCCGATCCGGTTCCGCTGCGGCTCTGTCAGCCGGTTTATCTGAGGTCACAGTGAACCCGATGAACCCCTCGGTTTTTGCGCGCGCACGTGTGTTTATGTGCGGATGCAGGACCACACGTGCCTGCCCGTGTGTGCGCGCGCGTTCTAACAACAGTTGAATCTCTGCAATCCATCCATTCATCCCAGAAAGTTTGCAGGTGTTTGATGGTTTCACTGGTTTCCTTTGTTTCTGAACAGGAAATATCGATCCGTTGATTTTTCTCAAAAAAAAATATCCTAAAAAAATCAAATTTCACATGATGTCCTCTTTGTTTTTCAGTTGAAATAAGAACGTCCACCTAGGCCAGACTAGTTTTTTTAATCACATAATGATTTATTCGAATACTGACATAGCTTTAAAAGATATATTTAAGCTTGATTAAAAATATTTGTTATGTATATTTTATTGCTTAGTTGTTTTTAAAATCAATATAATGTTTGTTGCAAGTCTTTTTTATGATGAATTTGTCACTTGATGCTGAAAATTGTTTAAAACCTTCTTGTCTCCATGTTGGTCTGAGCTGTGATGATTGATGCAAACTCCCCCTGGAAACAAAGACAGAAGTCTTTGATCCGAACAGGAAGTGAAAAACAAACTAAAAAAGGGCTTAAGGTGGCGATCAGGAGCTGCTCCGCGGTCCTGATGGATCGATTCAGTCGGTCAGTTTCTAAAAAAGAACTTTTAATGTCTGAATGAATCTGTTTTGTTTATAGTCAGGCGGTGCGTTCGTGGGATGCTGGGAAATGGGAGCGCTGGCGTGCTTGTTGCAGATCGACTTTGTTTTGTCTGACTTCCTGTTGTTATCTGTGTTTCTCTCTCTCTCTCTCTGGGGGAGTCGGTGCATGTTGAAGTAGAAGGGGGCGTGGTCTGCTTTTAGGGGGCGTAACAGCTTCCGTCATCTATTCTGGGTGCAGGGAGGGTCCCCTTCAGCTTTTGTGAAACACAGCAGAGGGGGGGGGGGTGTCTCTCTTTCTCTCTCTCTCTCTCTCCACCCTTCCTGCCTGTGCAGCTGAGATTTCGCTGCACAAGGTCCAAGTCGGCCAAATACTCTGCAGCCTTTTGTCCTTAAGTAACCTCCCACCCTACCACAGCTACCTCCGTTTATTTCCTCATTATTTGTATGTTTTAATTTCTCGAAAACCTCCTGGTTCTGCTTTTTTTTTTTTTTACTGTGATGTTGTGGTTCAGGCTCTGGAGCAAAGTGGGGAAACTATGATATCATTGGTAATTAGATGGGCGGCGTGCGCCCGCGCTCCCAGAGGAAGAAGAAAGCAGGCTGGAAAACAGCCTCCCTGCAGTCGGAGGGTGCGTTCAGGTCATGAGGGACGGACCGTCTCCTTTCTGCCTCTCCTGCTGCTGATGTTTGTTTTTTTCTCTCCCGACACGTTATCAGCCCAAAGCTTTTTTATCTTTTCTTTGTCTCCAACCCCGATCAGAACCATGACAAATTTTCTCTTGCATCATTTATTTCTTTCATAGAAAATTAAAGATTTTGGAAAATAGAAAATCTACAGAGGGATTTTGGGGCATCAGTACAAAAGAAAACCCTTGAATTCAAATATTTCATCCTTTATTTAAGGTTTAGATCCCTTTCTATGAAAGTTTTTTGTCCGTCTCTCTGCCAGCTATATAGAAATACTCTCATCCGACACTAGGGGTCGCTGCATTACGATGAAATAAGCATTGCAACCTTCAACTTCTTTCATGATTCATAATAAATATGAAAAAACTAGTATAAATATACGTATATGGGTGTTTGTTATGGACCTTAACATTTTTTCTTTGTTAGAGAGTCCAGAACGTTCTGTTCTCTGCTCTAACTGATGGGAACTAACATTTGAACACGGTGACCTCATTGAATGCGAGTGGCGACCGGATCAAACTGACCTCCTGATCTTCTTCAGGTCGATCTTGTGAATAGAGACGCGTCGGCGCTGGCGGCCATGGAGCAGAGGCCGTGCATCGAGTACCACGACCTCGAGGCCGCCGAGGCGCTGGTCAGCATGAGCTTCTGGTGTCAGAGGCCTCCTAAGCCCCGCCCGCTGACGCCCACCTCAGACTCCTGCGACTCCATCCAGCTCCACCCGGAGGGAGGGGACCCTCCCAAAGATCTGATCGCTCTGTCGTCCCTGGTGAGAAAACGACATGTTGGACATCTGTTAGCGGCTCTTTGAAATGTGACTAATAAAGTTATTCTTTCCCAGTGCATGACTCCGCCTCACAGTCCGAGCTTCGCCGAAGCGTCCACCACGACTGTCCTCAGCACCACCTCTGCACTTAGCCCCGCCTCCAGACAGCTCTTACCTCGCCCTGCCTGCCCCCCACAGCCCTGCTCCTCCCCCATCTCCCCAGAGATCTCCACCCTTCCACCTCATGTGGAGTTGGCTCCGCCCAGCAAGGCGATGGCCACCAGCGTCATTCGCCACACAGCCGACAGTCTCGGCGTTCCCGCGCCGCCGCCCGCCTCCCTCGAGACAGAAACCTCCACGCCAGCTCAACCGGAAACCCCAGAGTTGCCTCCCGCGGAGAAGAGCGGACCTCCTTGGTCGTCTCCGGTGCATTCCGCTCCGCTGTCTTCCTCCGCCATTCCATCTTCTCCGGTTCTTTGTCAGGTGTTCCCGGTCAGCAGCCAGACGGGAATGATTTCCGCCTTCGTCCAGGCTCCGGTTCAGGTGCAGACTCAGTGCGGACCCAAGCCCATCCTCCCCCAGTCTCCTCCGCCTACTTTCACCCAACCACTGCTGGTGGGCTCCACCGTCCCGCAGGGGGCCGTCATGTTTGTGGTCCCCCAGGGACACATGTCCCAGACGACGCAGGGTCCTCAGACTGTAATGACCCTTGGCAACACCAAGCTCCTCCCCCTGGCGCCCGCCCCCGTTTATATGCCGTCGGGAACGACCAATGGCGCATCGCAGGCAGACTTCTCCCGCCGGCGGAACTACGTGTGCACCTTCCCGGGCTGCAAGAAAACGTACTTTAAGAGTTCACACTTGAAGGCTCACCTGCGTACCCACACAGGTACGCGTCGGACGGCGAACAGGAAAACGGAGGCGCTCGCTCTGTGGTTCGGGTGGCTCTCTAACCAACTTGTTTTTTTCTCCCTGCAGGGGAGAAGCCATTCAGCTGTCACTGGGAGGGCTGCGACAAGAGGTTCGCCCGCTCCGATGAGCTGTCCCGCCACCGCCGGACGCACACGGGGGAGAAGAAGTTCGTCTGCACCGTTTGCGAGCGGCGCTTCATGCGCAGCGACCACTTGACCAAACACGCCCGGCGGCACATGTCGACCAAAAGGGCGTCGGCGTGGCCCGCCGAAACAAGAGACCTCATCAAAGGAGCCGCGCCCAAGAGCCAAAACAAAGCCCCCGCACTTCCTGTTGGCGTGCTAGTCCCGGCCGCCAACTGAAAAGACTAGCGGAGACCATAGGGCCAACTCAGGACTCCCGAAGGGTTAGGATCAGCTCCACCAGGATCGTCCTAAGGCCCCCGGCTACGTTTACAGACATCAGAACAAGGTCCGAAAAACTGCGTCGAACCGAGATCAAGAACTTCCTGTAAAGACGTCCGTCCCCCGTCATGGAGGAAGCGCTACAACCTCTTAGTCAGACCGAAGTAGCGCTTCACCTACGCACCACAGTCACTCCAGACATTTTCAAACATCTGTATAAGATCCGAGCGCTGCCATAACCCGGACACACAGCTTTTCCGCTCTACTCAGGACATTCTGCTCCCACAACCACGAAACTCGCTGCAAACGGAAGGAGGAGGACATGAAGGCTGCTACTCATCCACACACAGAAACCCACAAAAACCTGACTTTGCACTGGATTTTTAAAGCTAAAAATCTTACCTTTTTATACTCTCTCCATGTATGATGTTTACTTCATGTGTATATGTCACATTTAGCAAAACGTATGCACACGATTTATTGTTTGCCAAAGCTTCTGTATCGTGCTTCTGTTACTAGCCGACTTCTGTTTGTTTTTTGTACATAATGTAAATATACTGATATCTATATGAATGTTACATGTATTCCAGTCTCCATTTATTGATATTTCTTTTTTTAATGTCTGTGGACAGTATTCATCACTGTGATACTACCTATATTTGTTCTATTCATTATTATTATTATTATTATGATTATTTAACATTCTTTGTTGAGATAAAAAGTCTGTTATTTTTATTTTTTATTTTCTTGATTTGGCCCATAGTGTAGCCAGTAAGAATACCTAATGTTATTGAATGTTATTCTTAACAATAACGGTTTATATCAGAGTAATCCCATTTCCATACATTTGTTTGTTGATAACAGTGAACAATATAGCTTTTATAATAAAACTTTACAGAGAATCTCTTGGTTGTTTTGTTTTAGATGGGAAAGTTGCAGCAATGGCTTCAACGGAAGAAAGGAAACTAAAGTAAAGAGAGAACATGACTAAGCAACGCAAATATCAAAGAGATCCATCTTTGGGCTTTCCATCGATAAGCTGGAGGTTTCTTCCTGTTCAAAGGGAGTTTTTCCTCTCCACTGTCGCTACAAGCATGCTTAGTATGAGGGATTGCTGAAGAGTCAATGAGGCGATGCCATCAACGGGTTTTCCTTGGATAGAAAACTTTGAATCAATCTGACTGGATGATCTGGTGAACTGGAAAGTGACCTGAGATGACATGATGTGAATTGGAGCTATAGAAATAAACTGAATAGAATTGAAATTATGACTGGGTAGAAGGGAGCGTAGGTTTCTTCTTAGATTTGGTAACAATTGATAAATGATGTTGCAGCATAGGAAGTAGTGTTTGCTCAGTTTCCTCCAACACTGATTTTACTTTAAGTCGGTCTAAAAATGTTGGATTGATTGATTCAATTCAATTTATTTCTATAGAACCAATTCAAAACACCAGTCATCTCAAGGCACTTTACAGTTCACCAGATCATCCAGTCGAAAACCAGTTGATTGCATCGACTCGTTGACTCTTCAGCAATCCCTCACACTAAGCATGCTTGCAGCGACAGTGGAGAGGAAAAACTCCCTTTGAACAGGAAGAAACCTCCAGCTGAACCAGGCTTAGTGTGAGCGGCCATCTGCTGAGGCCGACTGGGGTTCAAGGAGACAGAAGCAGACGTAGAAAAAGAAGCATAGATACAAAAGGCAACTGTCAACCAGCTCCACAGGCGGCCCCGTCCAGGAAACACACAGCCAGGCAGACGAGCTCCGAGCCAGCTCCCATGTCAGAGGATGAAGAGAGCACATCCAGTTAGTCACAGTCAGAGAAACAGGACTACACTGGAAAACAGGCCAAGCTCCAACATCTAGAAACAAAGGTGTTGATGGCAGCAGCACAGCTGATATTTCTCTCCAGGATGGAGTCACAGCCAAACAGGAACAGACCAGATGAAGCTACTATGAGAAAAAGCAGAGAGAGCAGAACGTTAGAGATTGAACTAACAGATTCTGCAGAGTGGGAGAATAGAGATAGAATGAAGCAGAATGATGAAATGGGGTCCCTATGTCCTCCAGCAGTCTAAGCCTTTAGCAGCATAACTATAGAGATAGCTCAGGATAACCTGAGCCACTCTAACTATAAGCTTTATCAAAAAGGATTGACTTTATTTATTGAATTTACTCGTTACATCAGCTCAAATAGTCAAAGAAGAAGAAGAAGGTGCCAAATGGATGTAAGCTTGGACAGCATCTTCCTCTACTGAGTCCAGAGTGCAGCCTTGGACAGAAGTAGCCTTTCTCACCAGCTAATTCAGTCTCTTTCTGTCCCACTCTGCGCTGCCAGGGGCCCAGCAGACAGCAGCGTAGAGGAGGGCTGATGCCACCACAGAGTCTTAGAAGGTTTCAAGCAGGGCCTGCTTAGAATGAAAGATGGAAGCAGGTGTGAAGATGAAAAGACCTAAAACACAGCCCTGTGGTACTCCACATATAAATGCTACAGATATATAGAATAGCATGAAGCTGGAGTGAGAAACTCCTGTTCTTAATTAGAGTATCAAAGTATAGGTCCAATAGACAGTGACACTTCTAGACCAAATATACCAATTAGGTTTAATTAAAATTCTTATTAGGTCAATATACATTCAGAATTTATGAGTTTACATATTTTTGACTTAGTTTAAGTTGAAAAATTAACATTTTCTATCAAATCTGAATTAGAACTCAAGAAAACTGATCAATTCAGCTGTAAAAATTAGAGTATTTTGTTTTGAAAAAAACATTTAGAGATCCTATCTCAATACCAATAAAGCTATAACCTTATTGTTTTTAAATAATTAGTAAAGATGTATTTGTAAAGAAACAAAATAAGATAGATCCAAAGGACCTATCAGTAACCATGTCTGTTCCAGCGAATATCATCATTAGAATTTCTTTGAGTGTTATGTCTTCAGTACAGGGGCCACGACATGATCTACAGGAGTACTGGCCCCCGCTGACCCATGTCTAGAACCGCCCATGCCAATAGAATAAGCATGGGCATCCATAGCATTGCTAATATTCTGCTGACCCTCGGAATTATTTTAACCTGAAAAGCAGATTGTCTTAAAGTACATTTCAATCTGAAAAACTCACATGGAAAAAAAAAGACAGAAGAGTTTTATAGTTACAATTACTGAAGTCTTTGATGCTCAGACCTTGGCAGGGAAAATTAGGGCAGAAATTGCTTGATGTGCATAAACAGGAGTAAATAACAGGGATGTTTTCCCCCCCAAGCCTGAAACTGGTGGAGTGGAGACGGTCTGCTTGAGTTGTATGAAGAAATCCGGTGGGCTGGGAAATATTTTAATAAATATTTTAATAATCCCAGAGGGAAATTACTTTTGTTACATGCTTCAGTTACAGTTTTATATATATACAACATGAACATGAGACATATATACATACATACAACATATATACAACATAAAATGAGACAGGTAAGAGTCCAGGAGGAATGACACTCTGATGAGGCTTTAGCTACGAAGGTCATCTATACAGAAGTCCGACATAGTGCGGCCACCGCCTGTGCCTTCTATGAGATGTGGATTGGAGTCCCTTTTACAATGCACTATGGATGTTGATTGGTCCTTGAATGAGGTGAATAGTAATCGTTTCTTCAGTTAAACTTCTGCCTAGGCTCCATTTAATAACAAGGGAAAAAAATTCTTAAAATAAAGATTTTGTGTGATCTTTCTTTACATTCAGAGAAGCCAGAGTGAGACTGAAATAAACCCAGTTAGCGTTGCAATCAGGGGAAGCTGAAAATCAGAAATCCTAAATGTAAACAGAATTACCGCAGTCAAATGATCAACGAGAAGGAAGTTGTATAAAGTTGAAAAAAAGGCTTGAAGGATGTCGTGTATCGTCCGGTTTCCTAAATGTCACCTTGAAGGATGGTAGGCTACATCACCAACCGGAGAAAACTATAGGTCAGGCTGCTGTAGAGTCCAGCTAATCCATGGTGGAGCCAACCCAGGTTACTGATGCAGATTAGTGCTTTTCTTTGTCTTTTCTGGATTGATGATAGGTCTATTTTGTAGTTTTAACGTTTTTTATTTATTTATTGTCAATTAAGTCTATTTGTGCTTTCTTTTTTTCCAGCCTATTTTTAATACTTGTTTTCCTTTTTTATGTAGATTTGTTTACTGTGTCATCTGGTATATTAAGAAATAGAAAAATATACTTTAACCTATAACCCTTCCAGTAAACTGAAGTAATAAAGCTTGCTGGTTCTGGTGGCTTTAAGGGATAAAATGTTGCATACAAACTGAAGTTATTTCTCCTTTATGGGCTGCAGAGTCTTATATAAATACAGCATCCTGTTTAGGACCGCAGGACTGACGTATGAAGTTACACAACCGTAGCTTCCCTGCTCTCTCCTCACACCACCCGGTAACAACCAGCGTCCAATCGGAGGGCCGCGCTGAGGGGGCGTGACCAATGGGAGACCACAGAGGCCTGTAAGGGAAACTTTACGTCTCCGTCTATTTGCCTTACTAACCGACATTCAGCTGCAGCCAAAGTGAGCGACTTAAAAAAATAAAATATCGCGGAGTCTGGTCGGAAATGCAATTATGTGGGAAACAGCGACATGATGTGGTCGATTGTTGGTACTGCAGTGGGAGTAAAATGTAATAACCCTGAGTTACATGAACTGGTGTATCTGTACAGCGTTTAACTTTATGTTATAGATATAGGTCAGTCTATAGCAGTATAAAAAAGGCTTAAAAGAAGATACACTTTATGTTCAATAATCGCTATTCGCTATTCCTGACATTTTGAATTGAAAAAGCTTCCTCGATGGAAAGCGAAATGTCTTCAAACTTGGAAAAAAAAGTACAGTGGATTGTTTTCAATTTTCTTTCTTTTTGGAATGACTATAACCTGGATGAATGAGAATCTTCACCAGCGCTGTGTAAATGTAAATCCTCTTATTGTCCTACATTCTCTGCATTTTAACCCATCCTCTTGGGGAGCAGTGAGCTGCCATATTGCGGCGCCCGAGGAGCAGAGTGGGGGTTAACGATCTTACTCAGGAACCCACAGTGGAGGCAGTGGGGATCCTACCGGTTACTTGCAACCTTCTCAGAGCACAAGAGCAGTGCTGGTTATCCTCCTGGATTAGCTATTGATGCATTCTTGAGGTAGCTTTCCGAGAGAAATTCACAGTTTTCTTCATTTCGGGATATTAGTTGGGAATGTGATTCATTGGGGCCCAAAAGCAGTAAAAAATGTACTTTGTAACCCTTGCAGACTGATAGATGCCTTAACTCTGCCCCCAAGTCATTGAATTTGGGTACTCCAAGCACTAAAATGGACCCAGGTGTTTAATATCCAGCAAGGTAACAGACTACTGCTGCAAACATTTTCTGATGTGGTCTTTAGATTGGGTCATGAACAGCACCTAGAGTGCTCACTGCAAAAAATGGAAATCTAAATGAGTCATTTTTGCTTTAATTAAGTGCATTTTTTTCTTGATTTGAGGAGGTAATTGAGATAATTTGCCAATGGAACAAGACAATTTACATTTAAAATAAGAAAAAAACAATTGCTTTTTCTTATTTCGAGTGCATATTATCTAATTATCTTGTTTTAGGAGTAGAAATACTCATTCCATTGGCAAATCATCTTATTTATCTGCTAAAATTGAGGGTAAATACATTCAATTTAAGAAAGTTTTTTCTTAATTCTTGATGGTTTTTGTAGTGCTATAAGAAATGGGTCACCATGTGTGGTCGGAAAATGGAGTTTCTCTTATTTCATATATTAATTTATGCTATTACAAACTATAAAAGTTGTCACTTAGCCTGTTTCACCTGCAAGACCACACAATTCCCCTGCATGAGGGTGTTTTTAGACAAGACATACCTTCTTCCCATAACAAACCAGATACTTTCTCAAGGTTTATTCACAACATTTTACTGTTTAACCAAAGTGTCTGCAATTTGTTTTCATTCTGACAACTTTCCTTTATTATAAGTAAGGGGGAACGAACGCTGCCCAGACCAGAACTGATTAAAAGCAATAAGCGCTGTATGATGTAATGTTCTCTCTTCGCAAAGATCAAAATAAAATGCCGGCGTGGTCAAATCCATCAGTCTCCATTTAATTAACTGGGGTGAATTGTTGAATACTTTTTCCCAACTACAATTGACCAGCAACTTTACATCAGCATCGCCACTGGCTATGTGTGTGCCAATCTGGTGGATGGCTCTGATGTTTACACCTGTCAGGAGGACAGCTCTCCTCTCACTTTACTGTGTCTTGATTGGGTGGAGGGAAGTAATGGTGTGAGTCTCTATTTGGACAAGGAGTTCTTAAAGCTTCACCATATAGAGATAGTTTAAGCATTTCATTGGTCCTTACTCAGGGGGAACAGTTTGAAGATGAATCCTATACCACATGAATGCACACTGGTGGACTCACTCGTTCTATAGCAACATAATTAGCCTATTAGACGTGGAAGAATTACCTGCATTCTAACCTGCATTCAAGCTTCGGGAGGAAATTTAGTTGAGAGCGCCTTGCTTTCTGGTTAAACATCAATTCATGATGTCAGAAATCTGTTCCTGCACTGCAAAAAATGAACTAAAGTCATTTTGCTTTGAATTGAGGAGGTGAATGAGACACTATGCCAATGGAACAAAGCAATTAACATTTAAAATTAAAAAAAGCAATTGCATTGTCTTCTTACAGGCAAATAGTATCTAATTAACTTATTTTAAGTGTAAAAATACTTATTTAATTAGTACATAATCTTATTTACCTACTAAAATTAAGTGTAAATAACTTGATTTTAAGAATTTGTTACTTATTTCTAGGTCGTTTTTGCAGTGTGGTGAAATGTTTCGATACTCCAATAAACACACTCCTACACCCAGTACAGCCCTTAAGATCTGAGGCTGTAAAGGCTGATTGATATCATATCCATACATTGTAATTTAGAAGAAAAAAAGCCAAGAAGAGACAATTTCCCAATAACATAGGCAGCAAAACATTTATAAGAGTGAAAATTTTGAATGAAACTTTATGAATCTTTGCCTTATTTCACTTTATTGAAACTTTTTTTGTGTTATTGAGACTGATGCTTACAAAATTATGTAACTATTCCATGAAATTTCACTGGACTTGAAATACTGAAAGTTTAAACAGTGGATTCCAAACCACTAAACATTCGTTTTTTTTGCATCTTCAAAGTGCTACCGTTAAATCAAAGAGAAACACAGAGCTATGAGGATATATGAGGATAAATATATAAAAAAACTCAGTTTTCAACTTTGTATGAAAAAAAAAAAGATCATTTTAATATTATTGCTGTTATTGCAGACCAAACCAGATGAAAGTGCGCATTCAGCTCGGCAAAGAACTCATGCTCTTTCTCAACACTGAAGTCCTCAGACATTTTTCTTTCGTTGTTTCTTTCTTTGCACAGGTAAACAGCACATTTCTTCTTCTACGCTTGCATTATCAGCAGAGCAGACGCTGAATGCGCACTTTCATCTGGTTTGGTCTGCCGTGGTTTCCGTAGACTCGTGAACGCGCTTTTAGGAAATCCTATACACTTCTGTTCATGCTCTAAAAACATTCTAAATGACTTCGTTTCGAGTAAATTCTGGATGCTACCCACTCAGGACACTTGGAATACATTGGACGAGCAGTATGGAGGAATATTGACACGTTTTTTGTGGACTTTTATGGACCTTTCTGCCTCGGGCCCCATAGACCTCCATTATTTGAATGTCAGCAGACAGCAAGAAGCCTCCCAGATCTCCAGATGCATTTGAGATATCAAAAAAGTACTCCAGAGTGTTGTTCAGCATGGGGGTGAGTAGAAAATGAAGGCTAATCATGTTTTGGGTGTACTATTCCTTTAAGGGCACTGGTACCTAACCTGACTCTGCCAGATGGATTTGCTCCGCATATCCATCTGGAAACCTTCCGTTGAAGTAATTTTGGGAAGGGGCGAAAATACTGGTTAGCTGATTGGCCTATGTTGGTGATAGACGGGCCAAAAAAAAAAACAATCAGATCAACGAAGCATATGACGTACCAACAGAGCGACGACGAAAACACAACCACAAGCCAGGCTACTCTTGCCGAAACCAATCGGGAGAAGAGCAAAAACATATTTTCATGTGAGAAAAGCCTCCAGAGCAGTGTTTTGCTCTTCTTTCAGTGAAGAAATACTCTGTAATTCCGATAAAACTTGCTCGATAGCCACGCTAACGCTAGTTTCATCGGCTGAAGCCACCATGTTCTGTAGACTGAACTGTCGCGCTTCTCGTTGCGTCACACCTCAACCCGCCTCAAAGCCAACGCTGATTGGACGTTTGTTTGGTGAACGGCTCCAAATTTTCTTTAACGGAGAGTCTCCAGACTGATCTGTGAGTGAAACTTTGAAAGCTTGTGAGATCAGGATGGTCTCACGAGGCTAACTGGTACCATTGTGCTGTGGAAAGTCAACACAATTATCCCTCGCGAAGAAGAACAGGGAGTGTTAACCTAGTGGTTCGGGCATTGGACTTGGTGAATTTCATTGCTTTATACTTGTGACAGTTTAATTACAAAAAAAGTTTAATTATATGCTATGAGGAAGAAGAAAAAAACTTCTCTGCTAAATCCTGCACTTGTTATTACATCTACATTAGTTATCATTTATATACAGGTATTTGTGACGGTCCAAGGGGTCACCTGACCAGCATCACAACTGACCCCAAAGGTCAAATTTTCTTTGAAAAAAAAAAAAAGTTCACATAAAAAAAATAATAAACTGCTAGAATAAAGTACAGTAATACTGTAAGTTTTTATACCTGTTATATCATTTTTAACCTTGTATTTTGCTTCAGTTGTTTTTAAATTTCACCCACTTATTATTTTAAATGTGCTGCTTTTGAAATACTTTACTTTTTTATGTGTTTTTTCCTTGTCTACAAATGAAAATAATCTGCGGAGTTTAACTGAGTCAAAGCTCTCTGTGTTCTCGTTCCTCATTGGCTCTTTGGAGTTAAAGGGACGCTGAGAGTCGGGCTCCTATTGGCTGTCTGAGTAGGAGCTCGAAGATTCTGATTGGAGGATGGAGGAAGCGCTGACATCACTAGATGCTCCTGTATAGCTTAGCTTAGCTTAGTTTAGCGCTCTCTCTCTCTAGCTTAAATTAATTTAGCTTCGCTCTATCTCTAGCTTAGCTCAGCTTTCTGTATTTTACAGCCGCGGTTTCCCTGTTTTAACTGTTATTGCTGTTTTTTTTATTATTTTATGAGTATTTTGTGAACCGGAAGTAGTAGAGATGCAGCTTTTCGTTCTCATCTCCCTCCGCAGAACCAGCAGACTGTCAGGAGACAGATGAAGGGAAAAAAAAGTGAGATATTTAGAATAAAATGTGTTTGATGATTTTCAAGAAGCCAATATTGATAATTAATCTGCATCAACATCAATCTTCCTTATAATAATATTTGGGTGAGGATGAAGATGTTTTGACTTTCATCAAACCAGGAGCATAAAACATTGATCTGAAGCAATTTGTTTTAATGCAAACTCTTCGTGTTCTGTTCAGTGTTTGTAGTGGAAAATGTAAAGCAGTGAAACAAGGAGAAGAGCCCCTCATCATCATCATCATGTGGAACCATGCAGGTGACCCCATGATGTCCTGGTTGATCTGTCCATTGACCTGCAGCTGGGAATCCTTCAAAGGTTGGATCCTTCCTTCCTTGGGTTATGTCTTTCATTATTTCCTTCATTCATTCGTTCCTTGGGTCTTTCTTTCTTTCTTTCTTGCTTGCTTCCTTGATTCCTTCTTTCTTTCCTTCCTTCCCTTGGTCCTTCCTTCCTTCCTTGGGTCCTTCCTTCCTTCCTTCCCTCCCTTGGTCTTTCCTTCCCTCCCTTGGTCTTTCCCTCCTTCCTTGGGTCATTCCTTCCTTCTTTGGGTCCTTAAATCCCTGCTTGCTTCTTTACTTAGGTCCTTAAATCCCTGCTTCTTCTTTCTTTACTTGGGTCCTTCCCTTGGTCATTCCTTCCTTCCTTCCTTGGGTCCTTAAATCCCTGCTTCCTTCTTTCTTTCCTTGGGTCTTTCCTTCCTTCCTTGGGTCCTTCCTTCCTCCCCTCCCTTGGTCTTTCCTTCCTTCCCTTGGTCTTTCCTTCCTTCCCTTGGTCCTTCCTTCCTTGCCTTGGTCCTTGGGTCCTTCCTTCCTCGGGTCCTTCCTTTCTTCCCTCCCTTGGTCTTTCCTTCCTTCCCTTGGTCTTTCCTTCCTTCCCTTGGTCCTTCCGTCCTTCCCTTGGTCCTTCCTTCCTTCCTTGGGTCCTTCCTTCCTCGGGTCCTTCCTTCCTCGGGTCCTTCCTTCCCTCCCTCGGTCTTTCCTTCCTTCCCTTGGTCTTTCCTTCCTTCCCTTGGTCCTTCCTTCCTTCCCTTGGTCCTTGCTTCCTTCCTTGGGTCCTTAAATCCCTGCTTCCTTCCTTGGGTCCTTAAATCCCTGCTTCCTTCTTTCTTTCTGGGTCCTTCCCTTGGTCATTCCTTCCTTCCCTAGGTCCTTTCCTCCCTTCCTTGGGTCCTTAAATCCCTGCTTCCTTCTTTCTTTCTGGGTCCTTCCCTTGGTCATTCCTTCCTTCCCTAGGTCCTTTCCTCCCTTCCTTGGGTCCTTAAATCCCTGCTTCCTTCTTCCTTCCCTGGGTCCTTCCCTCCCTCCCGTCCAGCTTCTGTCGTCTGCCTGTTCTGCTTCCTCCTGCCGCTGGTCTCTCTGGTTCCGCCATGTTTGACCAGAACTCGTGTTTCTGTGCAGGAGTTCCTGACTGAGGCTCTGCCCGTCAAGCTGATCGGGATGAACTGCGACATGATGAAGCAGTACATCGAGTTTGTGGCCGACAGGCTGCTGCTGGAGCTCGGCTTCTCCAAGGTACGGACAGAACTGGGAGGGTTCTGGTGGCAGCAGGGGGTGTGGTGATGATCCGCGCAGGGGTACGGACCTCAGCCAGTGATGGGGGCTGCGCTCTGCTGCAGGAACTGATCAGGAACATGTGGTTCTGTCAGGATCGGCAGCAGAGCGATACAGACGCCTGTCTGAACATGCCTGCAGCCTCTCGGTCCTCTTGCAAAGGCTCAGCAGGGTTTGACCTCCTGTCCTGTTTTTCTCTGCAGATCAACAGATGTAAGAAAACCTCGACTTCACAGAAACATCTCTTCAGAGCGACGGGTTGGAGGCCTGAAACCACGGAGATCAAACCTGCAGATTAGATGTTTTATCTCTTTTATTATGAAATAAAAACACCTTTCTGTTGAAGAGAATGAACTGAGCTCAGTTTTTTCTTTGTGGATGTTTTTTTCTGGTTTTTCTGTTCATCCTCCAGTTTTTCCAAACAGCATTAACTCCTGGACCCCCCCACCAACAGACAATGCTAAAAAAATCTAGAAAGAAAAATCCACTTTTTTTTTCTTACTTAAGCGAATGAATATCAACATGTTTTGATAATAGTGTTATATTTCCACTGCATAAACATTTTAACTACAATAGAGTACAATGGCCATACAAAGAGATTTGGTTTTGTTTTATTACAGAAAAAAACTCATAATAGAAAAATTACTTGAGTAATTTTATGAAAAAAACTTTTTTTTTACAGCATAATACTTTTTACTTTTAAATGAGTATAAATATGATTAAGTATCAGTGCTCTTCTGGCTGCTCCATCCGCTGTGACTAAATTTATTTGACGTAAATCAGCTTGTTTTAATCAAATATGCATTGAGAGAAGCTCTTTGTTTTTTTGTACTGAAGGATTATTGGTTAAATGTTTTTTCCATCTATTAATTCTGCCGTGTTATATCTGAGGTTGAGTAACAATTAAGTACAGTCTATTGTAATTTTACCACCTCTTACATACTTTAACTACTGATTTAGCACGTTTATACAAAAAAAATGTAGTTTTAAGATTGCCCTTTATGCCTAATTTGTTAATTCTTATTATTTGAAACACCAGTATTTGCACATCTCTTAATATTTTATCAACTTGTACATTATTTTGTAAATTTACTGGTGAAGATTCCCAGTCATCATGGTCACAGTCTCTGGTATTAACATTAATATTTTCTGAACTATTCAGGGTTTAGTTGGTTACAGCTTGTAGGGAAACTGCTCCCCCTGGTGGTTTGAATCGTCACTGACCCTCAAAGAAGTTTGTTTTTTATGGATGTTTTTTTTATGAAGAAGAAAAGTTGGTGACTGATTTTGTATTTACAATTATATAAAATAATCCTATAAACTGACTTGTGGGGATCTTTGTTACCAAAATGACTAAACATTAACACAGAATTAATGATAAAGTGCATTTAATGAACAATGATTTCTGACGATCCAGTAAAATTACAAATTTAACAAACATGTATAATATGCTGGTGAAGATTCTCAGTCATCATGGTCATAGTCAATCCAAAAAAGTTCAAAAACAATCGACTGGACTTCTTTTTCCAAGGTTGAAGACTGTTCAATTTGCATGTTTTCTAAGCCAAAATAAGGCTTTGATTTTGGTCCACTCTATAAAGCCTGGAACTCAACGCTATTTCTGACATTTTCAATTGAAAAAACCCTCCTGGATGGGAAGAGAAACGTATTCAAACTTGGAACCAAATTCAGTGGATTGTTTTTTTTGTTTTTGTTTTTTTGGAAATAATTATTTTGTAAATGTTGTTATGATAATGCTTAGTTAATCACTTATTCACTACTTGAGTTGCCTTTTACCAAATACGTTTACTTGAGTAAATATATGATGTGCTGCTACTTTGACTCCAGTTCAATTTTTGGGTACTCTACTCAACTAATTAGAATTATGAGGTTAGAATCGTAACATAAGGAGGTTAAAGTCGTACCAGAATAACACTGTGATACACTGCAAAAAATGTTAATGTCAGAATTCTGAGATTAATGTCAGAATTGTGTGATATTATACTGAAATAAAATAAAAAAATCAGTTAACTTTTTTTATTATTTTCAGTGGCTCTAATCCTCTTCCGTAGTTTTAACTTTCATTGTTGTTTTTTTATTATTTTATGAGTATTTTGTTAACCGGAAGTAGTAGGGATGCAGCTTTCCGTTCTCATTTCTCCCTCCGCAGAACTAGCAGACCGTTAGTAGTCAGATGAATGAATCAAAGTTTATTTATTTTATTCAAAGGTTTGTGTTTTTAATAGGACCGAACCAACAGAACCAGACCTGCTTTAAATGCTGATTAGTCAGCCGGACACAGCGGGTCACGTGAACGCTGGACGCGGTCTGATTCGCTGCTCCATTTAAAGGGACAGAACGAGCTGGCCTCCTATTGGTCAGACTGAGTTCTAGCGCCAAGATTTTAATATAAAAGCAGGTGGTAGAAGATCGGCTTCATTCTGCTGTCGGACATTTTAATTCCTTAATTTTTAGGTTCTCCTGCGTTGCCTTTTTTAACCTTATTTGTCGATTTTGTTGTTGTTGTGAAACGGTAACGACATGCAGTCCACGCGCTCCCCGCTCTCCGTGATGAACCAGCAGAAGCTCAGCGCTCAGATGGACGGCCGGTCTCTGGATAAAGAGAACACGGTGAGTTACGAACAGAACTTTTTTCCCTTCCGAACCAACGGCTCGTTTATATGTGAAAACATTAGCGAAGGGTTAATGACGCAGTTTGAAGCGTTTCATTGCCAAACTTTATTGATGCTGCGTTGAAGCTCTCGCAGAATACTGACACCTGCTGGACATTTAAAGACACTACAGGCAGCTGATTGGACAGACTAAACTGAATTGATCTGATGCCCTAAAAAAATGATAGAATTTAAGTTATTGTAGTTTATATTGTATTATTTCATATTTGAGTTTAAATTGAAAATGTTTTTGATATTTTTAGATGCAGCCAATAAATGTGAACATGTATCATAAAGTGTAAATTTAGGGGGTAATTAGGCTGCTGGTGGACTGGGATTTTAAATATTTTTAAAGAAATAAGTTATGTATAAATGGTAAATAAACTAAGAGTCAATTTGAAATTAACTTTAAGTTGAGTGACTGAGGAAAAGTGACAGTCATAAAATTAAAAATGCAACGGCTGAAACTTTCCTATTCCTTTCAGGCTGCTCAAATTCTTGACTTTTTTTTTTTTATGATAAACTGAAAAGGTGAGATTTTATTTTTACTTTTTTTTTTTAAGCAGATGCATCATGTTAATTTTTTTTTTTTTTTTTTTTATCAGTTTAGTGAGTTAGAAACAGCTCCTGTATTGGTCACATGACTTTATGGAAACGACGCGCACACCAATGGTGTTTAGCTCTATGGGTTCCAGGCATCGCTGTTAATGCACCCCAGGGAGTAACTCTGTAATAAAAGCTGGTGGGGACACTCTAAGGCAGGGGTGGGCAATTCCAACTCCTGGGGGGCCGGTTTCCTGTTTCTAGATATGCCCTTGGTTCAACACACCTGGATCCAGTAATTAGATGATTGAGAGCAAGGGCGTAGGTTTGATTTCAACTTTGGTAGGGACACTATTCTTCAGTTTCATTGGTCCTTTGCAAAAATATGCATGCTCTTTTTTATGCTTAATGTGAGCTTCAGGGCTCATTTTGTTTAAAGAGAACAGCAGCATTTCTTGCTACATTAATACAAATCTTATAAGCACTACATGCTGTTTATCAATGTTTAAAGCATCACTGGCTCTGATGAATGTGGAATTAGGACTTTTTCCACTTTGAAAAGGATTGCATTTAAATTTACCTGCTACTAAGACAGTGTCTGTTTAACCAAATATAGTCTATAATATGTGGATTTATCCTGTGTTTTCTTCTGAAGATATAGAATTGTGCAGAGGTAAAACCCACTCTTATTTTTTTTTAATCTAATATGCTCTCTCTGGATCATGCAAAATAATACATTCAGTATTTACATGTGCACTGGAACTAGAAGAGGAACTGACACTGAGCATTTAAAATATTAATATTAGAAGTTGTACATCTGGGCTGTAGTTACTCTGTGTAGCTAATTTCATTTATTTTATATATGGCTGAAACAATTAATGATATTAAAAAAATATTTAAATAATCGTGAACTAATTTAGTAATTGATTAATCGTAAACTTGAGTATAGGGCCACTAAAATGTGCCTTTAGCCGACAGAGCGACCCACTTAGAGCAGGAATTATACCAAGATTGTAAAAAATATGTAAGTTTTTGTCTGTCAATATTCTACAACCAGAACTCCTCCAAAGGAAACGTTTCTTTTTCACCTGGTTTCATTTCATAAAAGATCTTCTTTAAGGAGCCTTTGGCTATCTGATTAAAAGATAAAATAAAAGAAATCCTAACGTTGTTAACTTACATTTCTCAAGTTTCACAAATCAATAAAACTCTCTCCTGCTTCTTTACAGAACTCCAATCAGAAGCTTTCGCCTGTTTTAGCGTAGATAATATTTGGATTAGTTTCGTAGCCCAATATTAATTTATTTTAGCGTCTTTTTTTTCGCGCTCCAAGCACCCGCGCGCGCACATACAGACTAGAACACGCAATCAGAAAGAGAGAAGGCGGAACTTAAGGCAGAATAATCAGAGAGTTAAACCGCGCAGCACAGTTGATGCGCTGCTATGTGAAAGGGACAGGAAAGAGCAGGCAGCTGCAGCTACCAGGCAGAGAAGCTGCAAGAGGAAAAGAAGCGGCTGCTGTATAGTAAATTATAAACATGTTGTTCACATCCAATTATTGGTAGGGACAAATGGGTCCGTCCAAAATTTTGGTAGGGACATGTCCCTATGGTCCCTATGCAAACCTACGCCCATGATTGAGAGGAACAGACTGCAAGCTGAGGAGGTAACTGATTCAGGTGTGTTGGAACAAGGGTGGAGCTAATACCGGCAGGATACCGGCCCCCAGGAACTAGAACTGCCCACCCCTGATCTAAGGGTGGGGGCTGATGGACCTACAGTTACTCCACCCGAATGCTTTCATTAGGGGTTTTGTATTTTCCAAAAATGAGCTCAAACATAAATTTATTGAATGGTTTCCTATTTTTTGAACACAAGAGAACCAGAACACTGATATTTATAGTTATAGATGGTTGGAGAGGTGCATTACATTTATAGTGCCAAAAAACATTAATGTATAAAAAAGAGGAATAACAATTCCAATGCCAAATTCAATAAATCTTGCATCCCTAAAAGCTATTAATATGCTGAATTTTAATTATAGCAGGACAATTTTTTTTTTTTCTTGTAAACTTGGAGATATATTTTACTGCATGTTGCATTTCCCAGTAAATCTGTTTCCCCTTTAAATCTGCAGCTCTCCCTGCTTCTCTCTGTGATCTGTTTATAAAGATTTATGAACCTTTTTACTAATAAAATGATTCCAGAAACAAAATGTCTGGATCTGTAGAAGCTCTGCAGTCTGATTCTGTCTGTTCAATAAGTAAACATGTTAAATTTATGCTGTAAGTAATGGTCCTCTGAGCAGCCTAGCTTTTTTAACACTACATTTAAACTATGGTTTTCTCAAGCTTCTTACATTATATTAACTTGTATAAACTTATCTGCCATTTTTAGCTGAAAGAGCTCCGTATCTCTAACAAACAGATTTTTCAGATCTCTAATTTTATTTTTTAATCCAACCAGTCTCTTAACTTTTATATAGAAGTTGATGCTGCTGTATTTCTGGGAGACATTAATGTATCTTGTAACTAGAACAGAACATTTTTCCTTCTGAACCATCGATTTGTTTCTATATAAAAACATTTCCTGAACGTCTGTTTCCTTCACAGCCTCCCAGCCTGAGCAGCAGCCGCCTCCTGGCGTCCGCAGCCGCCCAGAAGATCTTCACGGTGAGTTCATGGAAACATTCCTGAATAGAACCCAACCTGTCCTGTTTGGACCGGTTCAAAGTCGCTGATTGTGGCGCCTGAACAGAAGGAAGTGGCGCCAATCGGACCTCATCAGAAGCTGGTTTCCATGACATCACTGACTAGTTTTGAGACCTTAGATATTTCTGCAACTCTAATGTATTCCTCCATGTAGCATTTAGCAAATGCAGGCAAATTTCTTTGAATTTTTGTTTTTTTGTTTTTTATGCATTTATATTTAAGCCAAAAGAGGAAAGCAAGATGTGCATCGTATGTACATATGGAAGAAAATGGTCTCACTGAAATCTGCCTTTTTTTTTTTCTTTTTTTTTGTATGACAAATTTTAAACACTGGAGTGTGGGGTGTGTTTTTTTTTTTTTTTTTTTTATATATAAACACAATGAAATTTTAGGTGAAAATTCAGCTGCAAAAAATTCGACTGCAAATGTTTTGACCTTTTGGTGAACTCGAGCCAAAGCGATCGACACGTCTAGCAGCTTCTAGCCAATGAAATGAGCTCATTTTGTGAGAGGGAAATTTTGATCGACTCAGTTATTTCACTCAGTCTGATTAGATCAAACATTTTTAATGGCTGCCTATTAGTTTTAATGTGAAGTAGGGAAACTGAGTCGGAAGCATTTCTTGCAAGATGATCAATTTAACGTCCTTGCATGAGACAGTGAGCATATAAAAGCTCTCTGACTGCAGCATTTCAGTACATTTTATACCTTAAACTCATTCCTCTAAGGGGAACCAACCCCCCCATGCATAAAGATGTCACACTTGAACATTTGAAGCACTTTTGTTGTTTTTTTCTTAATATATTTGGGCAAGTTGGTGTTTCTTGTTACATTGACATTCATTTTTGCCATAAAAATATCCATTGTTTTTTTTTTTTTTTTATGTTGCAAAGGTAATAAGGTCTTGTCCTGGATTCCAATAATACTATTGGCTTGAAATTTGTATTTCACAGAGTTGGAGGGTTTAACCCAGAGGGATATTTATCAGACTTCTGGTGTAAAGTCTAGCCAGTAAAGATGTAAAGGCTTTGCACTAACGTAGGGTTGAGGATGCCAAATATAGCAATTAATTGACAAGGTTGCAAATTAACTTTCAAGACCGAAGGTATGATTAACCAAAAATTATATAATTTTGGACAAAGAACATGTGGCCAAGATTGCAGCAGAACCTTTGCATTTGTCACATTTATAAACAAAGTCTGGGTAAAGCTGAGAAAGCAGCAGTCAAATCTTTACTTTAAACTTTAATGGCTAGAAAAGTTTGTTTCCCCCAAATATGTAATGATTTATTTTAACTGAAATGAAAATCTTCTAATGCAGAGTTTGAAACAAACATGTGGGGAAACAAACTGGACTGATCTCTGAGCTCTTTAACTGACCTTTGACCCTGTGTGCCAGCCTGAAGCTCTGAAGAAAAGCAGCTCTGAGGAAGAGGAGCCTCTGCTGAAGGAGAACCCTCGGCGCTTCGTCATCCTCCCCATCCAGTACCACGACATCTGGGAGATGTACAAGAAGGCGGAGGCTTCCTTCTGGACAGCCGAGGAGGTAAATCATCTAATCAGACTCTGATTTAGGAACTGAATCTGTTTCCTGATGAGGCGAAGGAAACGCTTGAATAGGAATCATGAGGTTTGTTCCCAGAGAACCAAAAATGAAGCAAATCGGAACATCAAACATTTATTAAAATTGAATCTAGATGTTGCAGAGTCTGAAGGATGCAGCCTACGATGCTGTAGAGAAGAATCGATCAGTTCGTCTCATTAGCTCCTCCCATCTGTTCAGGTGGATCTGTCCAAAGACCTGCAGCACTGGGAGTCTCTGAAACCAGACGAGCGTCACTTCATCTCGTATGTTTTGGCGTTCTTCGCCGCCAGCGACGGCATCGTCAACGAGAACCTGGTGAGGAACCAGCAGCTTGTGTTTTAGAAGGCGGCTCCATCCTGGACCCCTTTTCCTCATGGTTGTTCCCTCTTTGGACCACCAGGTGGAGCGCTTCACCCAGGAGGTGCAGGTGACAGAGGCCAGGTGTTTCTATGGTTTCCAGATCGCCATGGAGAACATCCACTCAGAGATGTACAGCCTGCTGATCGACACCTACATCAAGGATCCCAGTGAGAGGTGAGCTGCTCTAACTGGGCTGACTGGGAGCTCTCTCTAGCTCCGCCTTCTCTGACTGTGTGTTCAATGATCCTCAGGGAATACCTGTTCAACGCCATCGAGACTCTGCCATGTGTGAAGAAGAAGGCCGACTGGGCCATCAACTGGATCGGCAACAAGAACGCCAACTACGGTAACCCCACCCGCCCTCGGACATCATAGCGCTGGCGATGACGACGACGACGACGATGATGATGATGATGATGATGATGACCAGGTGTCTGATTTCTCAGGAGAGCGTGTGGTGGCGTTCGCTGCCGTGGAGGGAATCTTCTTCTCTGGCTCCTTTGCCGCCATCTTCTGGCTGAAGAAACGCGGCCTGATGCCCGGCCTGACCTTCAGCAACGAGCTCATCAGCAGAGACGAGGTGACTGACCGCCCGCGCCGTTCTGCACGACCCGTCCGGTTCTGGTCGGTACAGCTCTAACTGTCTCTGTGCTGCGTTCAGGGTCTGCACTGCGACTTCGCCTGTCTCATGTTCAAGCATCTGGTCAACAAACCGTCGGAAGAAACCGTCACCAAGATCATAAAGGACGCCGTGGCGATCGAGCAGGTGGGGCGGCGGCCGCTGTTCTGCTTCCTCCTGCCGCTGGGCTCTCTGGTTCCGCCATGTTTGACCAGAACTTCCTTCCTTGGGTCCTTCCTTCCTTCCCTTGGGTCCTTCCTTCCTTCCCTTGGGTCCTTCCTTCCTTCCCTTGGGTCCTTCCTTCCTTCCCTTGGGTCCTTCCTTCCTTCCCTTGGGTCCTTCCTTCCTTCCCTTGGGTCCTTCCTTCCTTCCTTCCTACCTTCCTTCCTTTGGTCTGTCCTTCCTTCCTCCCTTCCTTCCTTTTGGTCTGTCCTTCCTTCCTTCCTTCCTTCCTTTGGTCTGTCCTTCCTTCCTTTGGTCTGTCCTTCCTTCCTTTGGTCTGTCCTTCCTTCCTTCCTTCCTTCCTTTGGTCTGTCCTTCCTTCCTTCCTTCCTTTGGTCTGTCCTTCCTTCCTCCCTTCCTTCCTTCCCTTCCTTCCTCCCTTCCTTCCTTTGGTCTGTCCTTCCTTCCTTCCCTTCCTTTGGTCTGTCCTTCCTTCCTCCCTTCCTTCCTTTGGTCTGTCCTTCCTTCCTCCCTTCCTTCCTTTGGTCTGTCCTTCCTTCCTTCCTTCCTTTGGTCTGTCCTTCCTTCCTTCCTTCCTTTGGTCTGTCCTTCCTTCCTTTGGTCTGTCCTCCCTTCCTTCCTTCCCTTCCTTCCTTCCCTTCCTTTGGTCTGTCCTTCCTTCCTCCCTTCCTTCCTTTGGTCTGTCCTTCCTTCCTCCCTTCCTTCCTTTGGTCTGTCCTTCCTTCCTCCCTTCCTTCCTTTGGTCTGTCCTTCCTTCCTCCCTTCCTTCCTTTGGTCTGTCCTTCCTTCCTTCCTTCCTTTGGTCTCTCTGGTTCCGCCATGTTTGACCAGAACTTGTGTTTCTGTGCAGGAGTTCCTGACTGAGGCTCTGCCCGTCAAGCTGATCGGGATGAACTGCGACATGATGAAGCAGTACATCGAGTTTGTGGCCGACAGGCTGCTGCTGGAGCTCGGCTTCTCCAAGGTACGGACAGAACTGGGAGGGTTCTGGTGGCAGCAGGGGGTGTGGTGATGATCCGCGCAGGGGTACGGACCTCAGCCAGTGATGGGGGCTGAGCGCTGCTGCAGGAACTGATCAGGAACATGTGGTTCTGTCAGGATCGGCAGCAGAGCGATACAGACGCCTGTCTGAACACGCCTGCAGCCTCTCGGTCCCCAGAAAGGTTCAGATTAGTCTAAATCTCACCTCCTGTCCTGTTTCTCTGCAGATCTACAGGGTGGAGAACCCCTTCGACTTCATGGAGAACATCTCTCTGGAGGGAAAGACCAACTTCTTTGAGAAGCGCGTTGGAGAGTACCAGAGGATGGGCGTCATGTCGACCCCAACAGACAAATCCTTCAGACTGGATGCCGACTTCTGAAAGAAACAGGAAGTTTTCTTTCTGCCCTGGTGCATGATGGGACTAATTCATGCAGAGAAGCAGCTGCCTCTGTGGTTCTAAACTTTTTATAAAGTTAGTTAGAAATGTGATTTTTCTGCATCAGAACTTTTTTTTTTTTTTTTTTTATTTAAACTGCCCATTTTGAACTAATTTTTATCAATTTTATATGTTGAACAATAAAGGAAATTAAGTTTTTTTTTTTTTTCAGAAGCTGCTGAATCATTTTGTTTAGAAAATGTTTTGTGTGGCTGAAATGGGTTTCGGGGACAACCCAACTTAATGTATCCGGCCTGTTTGGTTCGTCCAGGATGTCCGATAAGAACTTTCTGATTAGGGCTGGATGGTTAAAACGTCTCAATCGTTTCTGGGCGATGACTTAACAGCAACTGAAAGCTGTAAAACTTCACTAATTTAAGCTCAAACGTATGCAGCCAGTGGTATCTGAGCAGTTTAGCACTTATGATTACATAGAAGCTGAACCATGTTACACTATGAATCCACAATGGCAAAGAAATCAATTGTTTAAGTCAAACACGCAGCTCTTCATTCTGAATGATGCTATTTGAGGTAAAGATTCTTTAAGTTTCCAGCCTACAAGGATTTTTTATTTTCATAAAGCTGGACCTTATGCTCAATCAACACGTCTGATTGGCTTTAAAAATATTCTGCATTCTTGATTTCATGGTTTATCTAATGGAATGATTTTGTGATGTTTAATAGGCACTTTTCTCTTAAAACAAGAGGGTAAAGTTCAGTTATCACTAGAAGCATTTCCTATTATTATAGGTGTATAGTACCATGACATTGTAGTTGTAATATGAAAGGTCGCCTGTCAGGATGATGGACTTTCCCCAAACTAGTTTGCACCAATTTAGCTGCAGTGTTTCTCACTTTACAGCTAACATCCAAACTATCAGGCTGTGCCTTTGTTTGGAAAATTCCCAACCATCATGAATTCATGATAAAAGATAATTTGGGATGGGGTCAAATTTTCTCCTAAGGGATGTAAAACAAATCCTGTTGAAATGTTCAATAAAAAGGTTAGAAATGCTAAAATATTCTCTTGCAACTCTTAAGTTACCTGCTCCAAGATGAAAAGGTGAATTTCATTAAATGCTAGAAAACTAATGAATGGGGGAAAAACATTTTATGGCTCAGACGGTACGAGAAGGAAGGTGAGCATCATCGGCTGCTACTAGTCAGTGAGCAGGTTTGGATTATGACTAATTGGATGAAAATTAGAGTAAATCAATTTATTTGAAATTAGGAAAAATCCCAATAACTATAAATTCAGATTAAAAGTATATTTACATTCAAGCTTTAAAAAGAACAAGAGAAAAGTAATTCACTGGATATTAAATGGATTAAGATTATAAAAAGTTGAACTGAATGTGGAGAATATGGAAAATTACTTTGAAAAAAATGGTTTATAAAAGAAATTAAATAATAAATGCATAAATATTGTGAACTGGCCTTTATTATGCAGCTACTGTGTATGTATTTAAAAGATGGTTAAAATTATAGCTAAAAGAATTCAAATTTAAATGCACTGTGCATGTACTGACCCTAATAAATCAATATATTCTGTAAAATCAATGCTAAATGATATCAAGGCCATTTATATCAGATATATTCTGTGAAAATTAACCAAACCTGTCATTAATTTATTGTCCTTGTTTTTGATTTTTTTTCTGTTTGTGTCTTTCTGTATATTACTGTTTTTTGTTTTGTATTACATTTGTTTTATTTATGAAAAATTACAAAAGATAAAGTTACAAAAAAGTTTATTTGATTAATGAAGTGGTATAGTGTCATAAGTTAGAGGAATCAGGAAGGTTGTAATGAAGAGGTATTACATGTCACTTCCTTACAAACATTAATACTAAATTATAAATACGATTAAAATGATACGTTTTTCCAAAAAAAACCAAAACAATCCATTTGGAATGACTGACCTGGATGATGGAGAATCTTCAGCATATTATAAATGTTTGTTATATTTGTAATTTTACTGGATCGTCAGAATCATTGTTCATCAAATACAGTTTATCATTAATTCTGTGTTAATGTTTAGTCATGTTAGCAACAAAGATCCCCACAACTCAGTTTATAGGATTATTTTATATCATTGTAAAAACAAAATCAGTCACAATCAACCAACTTTTCTTCTTCACATTCCCAGAGCATAAAAAACAAACTTCTTTGAGGGTCAGTGACGCTTCGAACCAGCAGGGGGAGCAGCTCCCCTACAGGCTGTAAACAACTAAACCCTGAATAGTTCAGAAATATTAATGTTAATACCAGAGAGGAAGTCTTCATAATCAGGCGGTTAAACGTTTTAGTGGATCTCAGAGCGTCCTGACGTCCAGCAGAGACACGTCTCCCTGGATCTCCAGGTGGCCGATGGAGCTCAGGTCCTGGACTCGGTGTTTATAGTCGAACTGGTGGAGTCCGTTAACGGCCACCTTAAAGTGCTGCTGGTTGCAGAGAACGATCATCTGCGGCGGGAACAAGAGGAGGGTAGAACTCAGAGCCAGAAGTGGATCCAGATTCACAGCGTGGTGGAAAACGGGAAAGCTCACCTCGAAGTACTCCCCCGCTGCGAAGGGGAAGGAGCCCAGGTTCGTTTCCTCGGGGCCCCAACACTCGGATAGGAACGAGTTTCTGACGAAGACTCCTTTCTTCACGCGGGGGTTCAGATGAAGGACGATGTTGCTGCCGCTCACATCTCGCAGATTAACACAGAAACTGAGAAAGTGGAGAAGGAAACAGGCTGAGAACTTTCTCTGAATCGGTCTGTTTGATAGATGGAGACACAGGTGGAGGATCTGACCTCACTAGGTGGAGGATCTGACCTCACTAGGTGGAGGATCTGACCTCACTAAGGTGGAGGATCTGACCTCATTAGGTGGAGGATCTGACCTCACTCAGGTGGAGGATCTGACCTCACTAGGTGGAGGATCTGACCTCATTAGGTGGAGGATCTCACCTCATTAGGTGGAGGATCCTCACTAGGTGGAGGATCCGACCTCACTCAGGTGGAGGATCCGACCTCACTCAGGTGGAGGATCCGACCTCACTAGGTGGAGGATCCTCACTAGGTGGAGGATCCGACCTCACTCGGTGGAGGATCCGACCTCACTCAGGTGGAGGATCCGACCTCACTCAGGTGGAGGATCCGACCTCACTCGGTGGAGGATCCGACCTCACTCGGTGGAGGATCCGACCTCACTCAGGTGGAGGATCCGACCTCACTCAGGTGGAGGATCCGACCTCACTCAGGTGGAGGATCCGACCTCACTCGGTGGAGGATCCGACCTCACTCAGGTGGAGGATCCGACCTCACTCAGGTGGAGGATCCGACCTCACTCGGTGGAGGATCCGACCTCACTCAGGTGGAGGATCCGACCTCACTCAGGTGGAGGATCCGACCTCACTCAGGTGGAGGATCCTCACTCGGTGGAGGATCCGACCTCACTCGGTGGAGGATCCGACCTCACTCGGTGGAGGATCCGACCTCACTCAGGTGGAGGATCCGACCTCACTCAGGTGGAGGATCCTCACTCGGTGGAGGATCCGACCTCACTCGGTGGAGGATCCGACCTCACTCAGGTGGAGGATCCGACCTCACTCAGGTGGAGGATCCGACCTCACTCAGGTGGAGGATCCGACCTCACTCAGGTGGAGGATCCGACCTCACTCGGTGGAGGATCCGACCTCACTCAGGTGGAGGATCCGACCTCACTCAGGTGGAGGATCCGACCTCACTCGGTGGAGGATCCGACCTCACTCAGGTGGAGGATCCGACCTCACTCGGTGGAGGATCCGACCTCACTCAGGTGGAGGATCCTCACTCGGTGGAGGATCCGACCTCACTCGGTGGAGGATCCGACCTCACTCGGTGGAGGATCCGACCTCACTCAGGTGGAGGATCCGACCTCACTCAGGTGGAGGATCCTCACTCGGTGGAGGATCCGACCTCACTCGGTGGAGGATCCGACCTCACTCAGGTGGAGGATCCGACCTCACTCAGGTGGAGGATCCGACCTCACTCAGGTGGAGGATCCGACCTCACTCAGGTGGAGGATCCGACCTCACTCGGTGGAGGATCCGACCTCACTCGGTGGAGGATCCGACCTCACTCAGGTGGAGGATCCGACCTCACTCGGTGGAGGATCCGACCTCACTCGGTGGAGGATCCGACCTCACTCAGGTGGAGGATCCGACCTCACTCGGTGGAGGATCCGACCTCACTCGGTGGAGGATCCGACCTCACTCGGTGGAGGATCTGACCTCACTAGGTGGAGGATCTGACCTCATTAGGTGGAGGATCTGACCTCATTAGGTGGAGGATCTGATCTCACACAGGTGGAGGATCTGACCAAACTAGATGGAAGATCCGACCTCACTCGGTGGAGGATCTGACCTCATTAGGTGGAGGATCTGACCTCATTAGGTGGAGGATCTGACCAAACTAGATGGAGGATCCGACCTCACTCGGTGGAGGATCTGACCTCATTAGGTGGAGGATCTGACCTCATTAGGTGGAGGATCTGATCTCACACAGGTGGAGGATCTGACCAAACTAGATGGAAGATCCGACCTCACTCGGTGGAGGATCTGACCTCATTAGGTGGAGGATCTGACCTCATTAGGTGGAGGATCTGATCTCACACAGGTGGAGGATCTGACCAAACTAGATGGAGGATCCGACCTCACTCAGGTGGAGGACCTGACCTCACACAGGTGGAGGATCTGACCTAACTAAGGTGGAAGATCCGACCTCATTAGGTGGAGGATCTGACCTCACTAGGTGGAGGATCTGACCTCACACAGGTGGAGGATCTGACCTCACTAAGGTGGAGGATCTGACCTCACTAGGTGGAGGATCTGACCTCACTAGGTGGAGGATCTGACCTCACTAGATGGAGGATCTGACCTCACTCAGGTGGAGGATCTGACCTCACTAGATGGAGGATCTGACCTCACTAAGGTGGAGGATCTGACCTCATTAGGTGGAGGATCTGACCTCACTCAGGTGGAGGATCTGACCTCACTAGGTGGAGGATCTGACCTCATTAGGTGGAGGATCTGACCTCATTAGGTGGAGGATCTCACCTCATTAGGTGGAGGATCTGACCTCATTAGGTGGAGGATCTGACCTCACTAGATGGAGGATCTGACCTCACTCAGGTGGAGGATCTGACCTCACTAGGTGGAGGATCTGACCTCATTAGGTGGAGGATCTGACCTCATTAGGTGGAGGATCTGACCTCACTAGGTGGAGGATCTGACCTCATTAGGTGGAGGATCTGACCTCACTAGATGGAGGATCTGACCTCACTCAGGTGGAGGATCTGACCTCACTAGGTGGAGGATCTGACCTCATTAGGTGGAGGATCTGACCTCATTAGGTGGAGGATCTGACCTCACTAGATGGAGGATCTGACCTCACTCAGGTTGGTTTTACCTGTGAGCATTCTGATTGGTCTGTCCTTTGATGACGATGCTGCGTCCCGCCTTCAGCCCTTTGTCCAGCCGGCCTCTGAAGGGAACTTTCTGCAGACGACAGCAGATCGATTCTCAGAGCTGCTCTAGTTTATTTCTTAGGTCAGTTATATAAAAAAAAAAAGAAAATTTAAAGCAGATGGATATTAATTAGATTCTATTTTTGCAGGACGCCACAGGAAGACTGCACACCTAAAAACTGCCCAATATTAAGACATTCATCAGGCTGTATTTTATATATACTGTATCTGTGAAAGTTAATCTATATGTATAAATTAATACCTGCTGGCTAATCCGGACTGAACCTACATTAAAACATTTATAAATTACTGCGTGTTTTCCAACGGCAGTGCCTAATTTCACTTGCGCCTCTTCTCCTGTTAATACGGTAATGTTGGCTAAATGGTTCCAGCTGACTCTGTGTGTGAGACTGGATGTAACAGCAGCTTCAGCTGTGGAGCAGAGGAACCTACCAGATCACCAGAGGAGGAGACTATCGCCTGATGGAGGAGAAGAAGAGATTAAACACTAGAACAGAAGAAGATGAAGAAAGGCTTGCTGGCTTCGTAGTTTGTTTACCTCTGATGCAGAGCTGGTCAGACTGGTATTACTGGCAGAAGGAGAGATGGGAGCCTAAAACAAACAAAAACAAACAGCTTGGTTTGACCCTTTAAGAGGAAACGGTCTCCATCAGGATCACTGGAACTCACAGAATCAGCGGGGATGATGGCCACGGCCTGAACGCTGACGTCCCCTGAGATGCAGATGGTGTCGACCTGGTCCAGGTCCACGCGGTGTTTGTACTCCAGCAGATGGGCTCCGTTCACAGCGACCTGAGAGATGACACGAACAGCTGCGTGCAGTTTAATCTGCAAAACGTCTGGAACAACGACGTCCGTCCTAGCAACTAGCTTAGTGTTGGTTTGTTTCTATGGCAACAAATCTGATTTCAAGCCGTTTTAAAAATAGATCCTGTTAGGAGTCCAAATCAGAGTCAGAGTCCAAAAGAATCCTAATTTTAGTAGCAGATCATGCAAACGTTTTTCTGAAAATCTGATAGCAGCTCTGATGCGAATCTGCAGCCATCTCTCCTCTGAGCGATCAACAAAATATGCTCAACTTGTCTTGTTTCAGTTTAAAGGAAGAAAAATAAAAAAAGGCATGCAGGTTTTCATGTCTAAAACACATTCTGAATATATAAATGTATCATCAGCATAAAGTTAAAAAACAAACAACTGGACTCTGTTTTACAAGTTTGAAGACGTTTCGTTTCCCATCCAGGAAGCTTTTCAATTCAAAATATCAGGATTAGCGTAGAGTTCCAGGCTTTTGTAGAGTAGCCAAACTAAAGCCTTGTAATGGCTTAGAAAACATGCAGAGTGAAAGGGGAAAACCAGCTCCACCCCTTAATAACGGGAGTCGTTGAGGTCGTAATTGGCCTGCAATACCCGATCCTGGATGATTCCAAATATTCTGGCTTAAACATATCTATAAATGTACTCTTTATCAGACCATGTCGTCCCAAAAGTTAGAAAATATCTATTTTTAAAAACATCCTGTCTTAAAATCTGTGTTTTTTCCCTGTTATCTTCTGCAGGCCAGTTAGTTCTACGTCAGCCTGAACACCTAAATTCAGCCAATCATATATCAACGGTCATCTGTCAATCACATTTTTTCGGTCATAGCATCTTGATTCATGTGTCGCAGCTAAAATACGCAACGGTTGAAATCAGAATCCTTTCCTTTCCCATTGAGTTGCGTCCCAGTGTTCACGGGGATGGACGTCTGTGTCTTCGGCAGGCGTAGAGCTAACAGAACTGGCAGCGTTGCGAGGCAAGGGCTCAAACATCTACGGCTGGAAGCCTTCTACACCAAACCAAGCTTCTGCCGCCCTGGCGTCCTCTTCCTCAACATCTTCGTACCCGCTTTCCTCCTCTAAATAAAAAAATGGATGACGGAGGAGACTCATCCACGACCTCCGACACTAAACTCTCCTCCTCTTGCATGTTTCCGCTGTCCATAGCGTTCCTTGACAGCGTCGTTTCTAAGTCACCAATTTAGTGCTACTTGGTTCCAATGGAATTTCCCATTGGGAACCTGCTAGCACTAAGTTGCTAACTGGTTAGCAAGATGCGTCCGACAAACCGGCCACAACACAATCCGGCCCCCTTGATAATCGACTGATCACATTCACTTTATTCGCTCGTAAAGTCGGGCACCACTCGGGAGAATTCAGAAATGCAACGTTTGGAACGGCTGCTTCCCTACGACTTTAAGGGTCATTGTTGGCCTGGCTGACCTGGAGAGATATTTTGTTCCCCTGCGTAGCAACAGGGGTTGACATGGTAATGGGAAGGAATCAAAGTCGAATGGTTTGTTTTTTAACTTTTAGGAAAGACTATGACCTGGATGAATGATAATCTCCACCAGCATCATCAGCATAACTATAAAAAACCTATACAGCAAACTTTAATAACTTCATCAAGTAGAAGCAGGGTAAGGAGAACTGGGCCCAGCACAGAACCCTGTGGTACCCCATAACTAACTGTAGTTCTAGAATCTTCACTTTAACATAGCGCTGATCTCAAGGAGGCTTTTTTAAATTCAAAATGTCAAAAAATAGCATTTAAAAAGTTCCCTGGATTGCATGGGAGGCAAAAAGTCTTCAAACTTGAAAACCAAGTCCAGTGGATTGTTTTTCTTGTAACTTTTTTGGAATGACTATGACCTGGATGACTGAGAATCTTCCCCAGCAGGGAGGTAAATGCATTATTTCATTGTATATTTGCCTACAGAAGACTGTGACGTGCTTATAAAAAGCAGGATATATGAGCTTTAATACCTTTATCAAGTAGAACCAGGGTAAGGAGAACTGGGCCCAGCACAGAACCCTGAGGTACCCCATAACTAACTGTAGTTTTGGGCTAATGGTTAGAGCAGTGCTCTGAGAAGGGCGCATGTACCTGGTTACCCACAGCCTCACAGCAAAAAATCTAAATCTTGATAAGTATTTTTTTCTTAAAATAAGTGCATTTTTTTCTTGAATTGAGGATATAAAAGAGACCTTTTGCCAATGGAACAAGACAATTTAGATTTAAAATAAGAAAACACAATCGCATTGTCTTATTTCAAGTGAATATTATCTAATTATCTTATTTTAAGAGTAAAAATGCTGATTCCATTGGCAAACTCTCATTTACCTACTTAAATTAAGGGTAAATACACTTCATTGAAAAGATTTTTACTTATTTCTAGATCGTGGGTCTCTTAGCATGACCTTTAACCCCACACTGCTCCCCAGGCGTCGCACGATGGCAGCCCACTGCTCCCCAAGAGGATGGCTTAAATTCAGAGGTAAATTTCCAAAGTGAGAGATCAATAAAGTTCAATAATTATTATTATTTCTTGAATACAGACGGCCGACTTTCTAAAAGAAATAAGAGGATTTAAATAGATTTAATGATTACTTTTGATAAGGCTTTTTGAAGATGACTAAATGTTTTGATGGAGCAACAGGGTAACAGATGTATTTGCTAAGCAGAGACTTTACAATAATTCTATCAGGATCTCGGTCCAACAGGAATTCTGGAGGAAAAAGTTGACGCAGCTCTAAAGCATCATAAGATGTAACAAAATATTCAGGTTTGAGAATCTACATCCTGATACGACTCGATCTGAGAAGTTATTTTTCCCCCTTTAGAAGCTCTGAGGACGGTGACGTCTCTGCAGCAGCTCACCTTGTACATGTCCTCCAGGACCAGGATGATGAGTTCAAATGCAGCTCCGACTTTCAAAGGCATCTTGTACAGGATCTCCTCCCTCCCCCAGCGTTCCTTCTCCAGCGTGTTACAGACGACGCGCGACTTTTTCAGTCTGGGGTTGAAGTGAAAGGCGACGTCGGCCCTCGGCTTCACGCTGCTGCCGCAGGTGAAATCTATCTGGAACCTGAGAGAAAATCACTAAGTTGAAGAGCTCTGCAGACAGTTTTTATATGGGGTAAAACATTTATAACTTTTATAGTCTCATGTGAAATTCCACCTGGATCTATAAAAACAGGATTTTCACCTTTCTGCACCAGTTGGTACTGAACCCTGCATCAGCACCATCTCCCCCGGCAGCAAACCGCCCAGGATGGTCCCGGCAAAAGGGATCGACTGTGGAGGAAAACAGAAATGTGAGGAAAGGGGGAAACTTTTGGCTTCCTGAGAACCGTCTTCATAGAAAAGCACAGAGACGTTCTCTCTACTAAAAGGTCTTCAGTTCCCTGCTATAAAACTTCCTCTGTTTTCTGTTTTTGTTGCTAAACAGCTCTCTTTATAAAAACGCTCTTAGCTAGAAACACAATGAGAGGAGGCCTAAGAATCCCCACAGACTGCTGGAACAGCCAAATCCACATGACAGCCATATTTGGAATGTAATGCTGCTTTATGAGCTCACGGGACAAACAGCTGATTTACAGCATTCCTACACCGGTGTTCTGTCAGACCAGCATACCCACAGTCAATATGCATGTGCAAGACATTAGATTTGTGTTTATTTCTTTAGTTCTGTACGAAAAATAGACTTTAAACTACCTCAACAGGCGTATATCCCTTTAGACATGCACAAAAAGGAAAAAAAAAAAAAAAGGTCAGATCACCATACACTTTAAAAAATCAACCAAAAGTCTTGAAATTGTTTTTTTTTACAGGACTAAAGGAATACATTCCTATTGAGGTAGTTTAAAGTTTATTTTTTGTACAAAACTAAAGGAAAAAAAATAAAAGGATAAATTAGTATAATTGACTATGGGTATGCTGGCTTGACCGGGTACGCTGACACAACACCGGGAAAAAAATCCTTCCTGTCATTCATCTGTTTCTGAAGCTTGAAATATTGTAGGACTAATGGGAGGGTTTCTAAGACCCAGAGAGAAGGAATAATAATGTATTATAGCTGAAATATTTATCAGGGTAAATGATTACTGAAAGAAGTGATGGCTGCAGCTCTGAAGAGGAGATGCAGGAGCAGGCTGGGACTGGGAACGGTTTTCAATCTCAATTTTCAATCAAAAACAATAGAAGCACAGTCAAAAGCGTGCGTCCAAAATGTGAAACACAATACCAATAAACATTGTGGATTAACTGACCTATCTTCAAGCATCACACGACAAGGAGGAATATACTGCATGCATCATTTAGGGAGTTAACAATGGATTACTGCTTCAGCTCCTTCAGTTATTTACTGTCACAGGTAGGAGCTTCAGTCAGGTATGATTTAGGGAGGGCCGGACGCTGAAATTAGGACGGGCCCACCAGGCAAATACCTGCTATCATTTACTGGAGTGAGAAGAGGAACAGGCAGAGATGGCAGGTTTTTTTCTGTTACCTTAAAAATTAGGAGCCATATTGGCACCCGGATGAAGGTTCAAAGGTTATTTTAGCTGCGCTGAAATTGGTTTCAGATTACTAAGAAAGAGGATTAGGGCCACTGAAAAAAAATAATAAGTTAACTGATTTTTAAATATAATTTCAGTTTAATGTGGGGAAACAGTCAGAATTCTGACTTTAATCTGAGAATTGTGGATCTTAATGTAGATGGGCACCATGAAAGAAGAGATGTGGAGCACTCAGCTTCACTGACAGAGATGTGAGTAGTTTGGGAGGAACAGGAACACATTGGTGGAAAATTACAGAATTAGGTGACTTTTTCCTTCCCAGAGGGGTCCCTTGTGATTCTAATAGATTAATGGAAGAGCAGAAGGTGATTAAAACTAGAGAGCTAGTTTAGTCTATAAAACAGACATGGCTACAGCTTGATGCTAACATGTTTGTTAGCTGTCAGAATTATGAGATTAAAGTTAGAATTATGACTTTTTTTCTCATATTATACTGAAATAAGATTTAAAAATGTGTTAACTTTAATTTTTTCAGTGACTCTAATCGTCTTTCGTAGATTACAGCTTTTTATTGGGAAATAAAAAGCCTTCAGATCTATAATCTATAATTGAGTTTATTGAAAAACTAGAACAGTAACTCCTCAAATGTAGACTGGATAGTTATTTACGAAAACCCAAATCAGTCAAACTGAGATTCATAAACTTTTGATTCACTTAAAACTCTAGAAACTAATTATTCTTACAAATTATATTAATTATTGATTTTCGATTTCTGAATCAAACTGAAGTCTGAATTATTAGTAATAAAATGACGTCGAATTTTATTTAATTATTCCGCCTAAATAAAGTTATTGTCAAAAAGGCGCTCAAGTAAGTTAATTTTTTTAAGTTAAAAACAATTACAATAAATCCGAGATATCGCTGAAAACTTGCGTCTGTGTGACGCCCATGGACACATGCTAAGCTAACATGCTAACACACAAATGGTCGATTGAATCTTTTAAGGTTATTTTGGGTCAAACATGTCAATGGAAGATAAAGTTAACATCTTACCGGGCTGGAAAACACTTGTCTCGGGTTAGAAATCGACATTCTGACGCAGATGAAATAAACTAATCAGTAACCTTCGGTTCTTTGTTTACTTCCTCATGTGACGACAGACCACGTGACTAAGAAACTGCAACGCTGCTAAAGCCGTGCTGCGTTTAAGGGCAGTCGGATATTTTACGAGGATGTCGATATTTATATTGTAATTGTAGTTTATATAAATTAAGGTTAATTTTAGACCTCAGCTCTAAGCCGCTTTATTTCCCCCCACCTGCCTACCCCCCCCATAGGGTGCTTGCAGTACAAGATTAAGATTTTTTAATGTCTTATGTATATTATTGACTGTTCTAAAACAGAGGGAAGTAGACAGCACCCTGTTGTCCTCCATAAACAGGAGAGCTTAAATGTTCTCTTGAAGAGAATGAAGCGTCTCTCTTCCTCCCTGCTCATTTAAATTTAACCAGAGAGGAAAGTCTTAGAAAAGCTGATGTGATGAAGAGTCGAGACATTATCCTTCACATGTGAATGTGTTTTATTAAAAAAAACATATATAAAATCTAGAAAAGCAAAAAAAACCGGAATCCATAAATGTTCATTTATGAATGTCTGTGCAAATCCCCCTGACCCAGACAGTTCGGGTGTAACATGAGGTTTGTGTTTCCATGGCAACATCAGGTAAGCTGCAGCTCTCCGATTTGCCAGTGCCATCAATCTGGTTGGATCCTGTGAACAGCAGCTCATTGTGGAGCCTTCAGATGTTCCCAGGTCCAACCTGGAGGTTCAGAAGTCGGCGTCCAGTCTGAAGGTGTTGTCTGTGGGGCCCGACATGACGCCCATCCTCTGGTACTCTCCAACCCGCTTCTCAAAGAAGTTGGTCTTTCCCTCCAGAGAGATGTTCTCCATGAAGTCGAAGGGGTTCTCCACCCTGTAGATCTGCAGAGAAACAGGACAGGAGGTGAAATTTAGACTAATCTGAACAGAACCTTTCTAGGATCCTTCATTCTATGACCGAGAGGCTGCAGGCGTGTTCAGACAGGCGTCTGTGTCGCTCTGCTGCCGATCCTGACAGAACCACATGTTCCTGATCAGTTCCTGCAGCAGAGCTCAGCCCCCATCACTGGCTGAGGTCCGTACCCCTGCGCGGATCATCACCACACCCCCTGCAACCACCAGAACCCCCCCCCCCGACTCCGGTTGTGTCCGTACCTTGGAGAAGCCGAGCTCCAGCAGCAGCCTGTCGGCCACAAACTCGATGTACTGCTTCATCATGTCGCAGTTCATCCCGATCAGCTTGACGGGCAGAGCCTCAGTCAGGAACTCCTGCACAGAAACACAAGTTATGGTCAAACATGGCGGAACCAGAGAGCCCAGCGGCAGGAGGAAGCAGAACAGCGGCCGCCGCCCCACCTGCTCGATCGCCACGGCGTCCTTTATGATCTTGGTGACGGTTTCTTCCGACGGTTTGTTGACCAGATGCTTGAACATGAGACAGGCGAAGTCGCAGTGCAGACCCTGAACGCAGCACAGAGACAGTTAGAGCTGTACCGACCAGAACCGGACGGGTCGTGCAGAACGGCGCGGGCGGTCAGTCACCTCGTCTCTGCTGATGAGCTCGTTGCTGAAGGTCAGGCCGGGCATCAGGCCGCGTTTCTTCAGCCAGAAGATGGCGGCAAAGGAGCCAGAGAAGAAGATTCCCTCCACGGCGGCGAACGCCACCACACGCTCTCCTGAGAAATCAGACACCTGGTCAGCATCATCACCATCGTCAACAGCAGCGCTATGATGTCAGAGGGCGGGGTTACCGTAGTTGGCATTCTTGTTGCCGATCCAGTTGATGGCCCAGTCGGCCTTCTTCTTCACACATGGCAGAGTCTCGATGGCGTTGAACAGGTATTCCCTGAGGATCATTGAACACACAGTCAGAGAAGGCGGAGCTAGAGAGAGCTCCCAGTCAGCCCAGTTAGAGCAGCTCACCTCTCACTGGGATCCTTGATGTAGGTGTCGATCAGCAGGCTGTACATCTCTGAGTGGATGTTCTCCATGGCGATCTGGAAACCATAGAAACACCTGGCCTCTGTCACCTGCACCTCCTGGGTGAAGCGCTCCACCTGGTGGTCGAAAGAGGGAACAACCATGAGGAAAAGGGGTCCAGGATGGAGCCGCCTTCTAAAACACAATCTGCTGGTTCCTCACCAGGTTCTCGTTGACGATGCCGTCGCTGGCGGCGAAGAACGCCAAAACGTGAGAGATAAAATAGCGCTCATCTGATTTCAGAGACTCCCAGTGCTGCAGGTCTTTGGACAGATCCACCTGGACAGAGCAGACAGAGTTAACAAACTCAAAGCTCTTTAGTTAGCACGGAAGTGGCAGCATCATGCAATGGATTTATTGCATCAACACACTGAGGTGAAAATCAGCTACGACATTTAAATCTAATGATAACATTTTAGCTGCAGAGGGGATGGTAATCCTTAAAATATCCATTAAAAAGTTGCAGTCTGCGATTAGATGATTTACCTCCTCGGCCGTCCAGAAGGAAGCCTCCGCCTTCTTGTACATCTGCCAGATGTCGTGGTACTGGATGGGGAAGATGACGAAGCGCCGAGGGTTTTCCTTCAGCAGAGGCTCTTCCTCCGAGCTGCTCTTCTTAACATTTGTGGGCTGCAGAAGAAATATTTGACAATGTTTAATCTGTCAGAATTCACCCATGGTCATATAAAGGAGTGAATTTAAAAAACATGCCTTACATGCTCATCAAAAAACAATAAAGGAAGTGAGACCACACATTACAAGTTAGTCTCTTCCATCATTGCATCATCATCAATATGAACTCAGTGTGCTAAAAAAAAAAAAAAAAAAAAAATCAGCCCTTCCAAAAAAGTAAAAAAAAAAAAAAAGTTTCTCTTCCCATCCTGGAAGCTTTTTCAGTTCAAAATGTCAGAAATAGCGTTGAGTTCCAGGCTTTATACAGCAACCCTAACAAAGTCTTGTTTTTGTTTAATTGGACTACTGTATAAAACCTTTAACTCAACGCTATTCCGGACATTTTGAATTTAAACTTTCCTGGATGGGAAGAGAAACATCTTCAAACTCGTGTAACCGGGTGGTCTAGTGGGTGTAAATTCCCACCCGTTTTGGGTCCTTGAACACATCACAGCTCCGTTTCTTTACCTTCACGTCTGCTTTACAGAATTGACAGGCTCATTAGCGTATATAGGCACCAGGTGTGCAAGCAAGCTATGAGAGTCGGCTTAGTTTGGTGTGCAGTAGATTCTTCTGAGCATTGGGAGCCGTGCTGCTACACAGAATTTGGATCTTGGTACTGCGCTGCTGGAAAAGTTTTCATGGAAGCGTCTGCATATATCCCTGTCTGAGGCTGATGAAGATTGCTGCTGTTGCTTATTATGCTCTCACCATTGAGACCCCTTTTTTTTGTTATGCTCTTGGTAAAAGGTTTTCTCTGGAGCTAGAGTTGCAGCACGGGCACTACAGAACCAGAACGACCATTTATTTATTTTATTAATAAGCTGATTGGGCGCAGCTCTATAGGACGCAACGTGAGATTCGTGTTCTTCTAAATTAATATAATCTTGTTTGATCTTGTGTGCTACTAACGTGGTTTGCAGTGTTTTCTAGAGTCTCAGATTGCTTCTTCTGTCACGGGTTCTTGTGCCTTATTGGATTTTAAAATAGAATAATAAAGTTGTCTTCCAATTGTAAAATAATCCATAAATAAAATATATAATTTGTATACTAAATCTGTTTCCTCATTTCAAGCCAGACTTACCTAGGTACATTTAATTGGGAGACCCTAGGCTACTTGATACTTTTAGTGGTCTACTAGTTGGTTTAGGGCCACGTCCTCGGTCACAATCCGGGTAATTCCCCCGTGTTACAATTTTCTGGCGTTGCTGGTAGGATCTGGCAGTTGGAACAGATAGTGTTTGTGTGTATAGATCCTTTTTTTTTTTTTCCTCTTCTTTCTTCTCTTGATTTTAATTGTGCTGGTTCTGTGGTGCTCTAGTAGAGATCCTTATAGATTTTTTTTTTTTGGGTGAGAGCATAATAGTGCAACAGTAAGCACATCGTGGGACCTAGCTGGATAGACGAAGCTGTGACCAAGGATCATCATTTCCTGGTGCGATGGATGAGGAACTTCAAGAACTCCGTGTTCGAGTCCAGCAGTTGGAGGCCGAAAGGAGCCGTCTGCAGCAGGAGAGGGATTCTGCATTAGCAAGTTCAAATCGACAGGATGATGTACAAGCTGGCCCAAGTACAAGTGGCACTCCGACGAACAGGGGGGCTGATCGCATAATCTACCTACCAAGAGAGAGAAAATGTCCAATCTTCAGAGGAACTCATGGTGTTGGGGTGGAGGACTGGATAGAAGAGGTTCGCACCAGTATGCGAGTCCGCCATGTTGGACCCACAGATCAGGCTGCTTTCATTTTTGACCATCTTGAAGGGGAAGCTCGAGATGAGATCAAATATAGGTCATCATCTGAACGTGAGGATCCAGAAACTGTTTTCACCATTTTAAAGGAACTGTATGGTTGCCAACAGTCGTATGTCTCATTACAGGAGGACTTCTTTTCACGGAGACAGTTAGATGGTGAATCTTTGCAGGAATTCTCTCATTCATTGTTTTGCTTAATGGACAAAGTTAAATCTAGTGCTCCCCATGCTGTGTTAAATGCAGACATTTTACTTCGTGATCAATTTATTCAGAATGTTAGTAGTTCTGACCTGCGTAGAGAGCTAAAACGTTATGCTCGTGATAATCCAAGGTGTACATTACTTGAGGTTAGAGCGGAGGCCATTATGTGGGAGCGTGAGGGTGGGGTGGAAAATAAAAGTAGGGTGGTCCCCTCCTTTTGTGCTGTACAGAGTGCCAGTGTGCCCCCTTCCTTAACTGACCCTCCTTCCAGTTGTGTTGCTTCTCAACTTGCTACTCTTAATTCAATTGTGCAAAAACAGCAGGAACAGTTGGATCAGATTACTCAATGTCTTGCAGCTATGCAGCAGGTTTCGGTGGCTAGGCCTCTCAGTCCTAGTAGTGTGATATGTCACAAATGTCAGCAGCCAGGCCACATTGCTCGGTATTGTACAGTTCGTGGCCGTTTTAAGCCCCCGTGTGCCAGTGGTACCCCTCAGGTCCAAGCCACCACTAGTTCTCAGTTGCAGGGAAACTAACTCCCCCTAGTGTTAGGAGCCAGACATTAGGAGGGGGTGGTCCAGGCTCAGAGGGTCCTCAAATGGATGAGGTGGCTGAGTGTTTAATTGCACCTTGCCCTGAAGTTACTGTGAAACTATCTGGAGTTCCAGTACAATGTATTCTTGACACTGGGTCTATGGTTTCTACCATTTCAGAGAGTTTCTTTAAAAAGCATTTTCCAGATAAGCTAAAGGCATGCCATTGGTTGGAGTTGAGAGCAGCAAATGGGTTGAGTATCCCTTACTTGGGCTATCTTGAGCCTGATATTGAGGTGTGTGGGGTAGTCATCCCCAGAAGAGGGATCCTTGTTGTTAGGGACCCTCCATGCCAAGCAAAGTTACCCCAGGTACCAGGCATAATTGGGATGAATATAATAAAAGCCCATTATCTTCAGCTATTTGACCAGCATGGCCCTGATTTGTTTAAACTCACTTCTGTTTTGGGGGCCCCTACTTCCTGGCTTCCTGCCTTTCAGCTATGTCAACAGGCTGAGAGTCAAAAAGACCAAATTCAAACCAGTGTTGCAAAGCTTCGTGGTAGAAGACCTGTTGTGGTCCCTGCAGGCACTACTAAATTTGTACCTGCCACTTGTTCAGCCATGTTGACGCAGGCTGGGGGCGCATTAATTGAGCCGTTAGATAGGTTTGGCTTACCTGAGGGTTTGTTGGTGTCTCCTTCCCTTCTACAGGTTTTTAGGGGCACTGTTTATGTCCCTGTGGTGAATGTAGGGGTATGTACCGTTTCACTAAAACCCCGTTGTGCTTTGGGTGTCGTGTCCCCTGTAGAAGTGGTCAGCTTACCGTCAGAATTGCAGGAAGTCCCTTGTGTACAGGAGCAAGTTGTGGCTGCAGTCAGATCTCATACTGCTCAGACTGGGTCGGTTGGAGAAAAGATAACGTCACTTAATCTCTCTATGCTGGATAGGGAAGAGCAGCATAAAGTGAGAGCGTTATTGCTAAAATACGAGTCTGTGTTCTCTGCTTTTGATGGCGACCTTGGGGTTACCAACTTGATCGAGCATACCATCCCACTGTTAGACACTGTTCCTGTACGGCAGCGGTATCGGCGTATCCCTCCATCTGAGTACGAAGCAGTTAAGTCACATATTAACCAGCTGCTGGCAACCCAGGTCATTCGTGAAAGCAGTAGCCCTTATGCCTCGCCAATTGTCCTGGTTCGAAAGAAGGACGGCAGTCTTCGCCTTTGTGTGGACTACAGACAGCTCAATAAAAAGACCAGAAAGGATGCTTTCCCATTGCCTCGAATAGAAGAAACATTGGACTCTCTATCGGGTGCTCGTTGGTTCACAACCATGGACCTTGCTTGTGGTTATAACCAGGTTCCAGTTGCAGAAAATGATCGCCCAAAAACTGCCTTCTGCACGCCGTTTGGCCTCTTTGAATTCAATCGAATGCCATTCGGGTTGTGCAATGCACCAGGAACTTTTCAACGTTTGATGGAGAGGATGTTTGGGGCTCAGCATGGTCAGTCACTCTTGTTATACCTGGATGATATTGTTGTGTTCTCTTCCAGTGTTGATCAACACCTGGCACGGCTCGAGGTGGTGTTAAGTCGTCTAAAACAAGAAGGACTGAAGGTCAAGTTGGAGAAATGTGACTTCTTCAAAAAGCAGGTTCAGTACCTGGGACATTGCATCTCTGAGGACGGTGTGGCCACAGATCCAGGCAAGATCGCAGCAGTGTCAAACTGGCCTCACCCTACCAATGTCTCAGAGCTCCGGTCCTTCCTTGGGTTTGCCAATTATTACCGGAGGTTTGTTGAAGGATTCTCTCAATTGGCTGGCCCCCTTCATCGCCTTGTTTCCAGACATCCTGCCTCGAAGACGCGTCGAGGACAAGGGAAACTATTGGAAGGAGCGTGGTCAGAAGACTGTGAAAGGAGCTTCCAGGAACTAAAGGCCAAGCTTGTAAGTGCTCCCACTCTTGCTTTTGCTGATTTCTCATTGCCCTTCATTTTAGAGGTAGACGCCAGCCACAGTGGGTTGGGAGCCGTGCTGTCGCAGGAGCAGAGTGGACGGGTACGACCAATTGCATATGCCAGCCGCAGCTTGCATGCTGCTGAGAAAAGTTACAGCTCCATGAAACTTGAGATGTTGGCCATGAAGTGGGCCATGACTGAAAAGTTCAAAGAGTACCTGTGGGGCCACCGATGTGTCGTCTGGACTGACAATAACCCATTGAGCCATTTGGACACTGCCAAACTGGGGGCCACGGAGCATCGGTGGGTTGCTGAACTTTCTGCATTTGACTATACAGTCAGGTATCGTCCAGGTCGTGTGAATAAGAATGCTGATGCCCTCTCAAGACAATCAATAAATGGGGACCGAATACAACTACAGCACCACCTCCCTGGGACAGCAGTTCCAGAAATCTGTGAGAGGGCTGGTGGGCTACAGGAGGATGCAGCCCAGTTGGCAATTATTGCCCTTCCATCTCGCAGCAGAGAAGATCTGTGCATACTTCAAGGAGCTGATCCAGCCATTTCAGCCTTCCTGGACTTTTGGCAGCAACAAAGGGTGCCGAGCCGGGCTGAAAAGGAGCGTTTGGGGCCAGGCGCACGTGGACTTCTGAAACAGTGGGACCGAATTGTCCAGAAGGAAGGCGTCTTGTACCGGCGCACGTGGAGACCAGATGGTGGAGAAGAAGTTTTTCAGGTTCTTCTCCCACAGAGTTTAAAAACAGAGATGTTTCTGGCCGGGAGTGGACAAAGATGTAAAGGATTGGTGCGAACAGTGTGAGAGGTGTACCCTTGCTAAGAACACCCAGCCAAGAGTTCGAGCCCCTATGGGTCACCTTCTCGCTTCAAGACCAAATCAGCTGTTGGCCATTGATTTCACACTTCTGGAACCAGCCCGTGATGGAAGGGAGCTGGTGATGGTGATGACAGATGTATTTTCAAAGTTCACCCAAGCTGTCCCAACACGTGATCAGAAAGCAACAACTGTGGCAAAGGTTCTGGTTCGTGAGTGGTTCTACCGTTTTGGGGTGCCGGCCCGTATCCACTCGGATCAGGGGAGGAACTTTGAAAGTGTCCTGGTACAACAGCTATGTGAGTTGTATGGAGTGCAGAAGAGTCGCACTACACCCTACCATCCACAGGGAAATGGACAATGTGAAAGGTTCAATCGAACTATGTTCAATCTGCTTCGTTCCCTAGCACCAGAGGAAAAACGAAATTGGCCAGAACATCTCCCACAGCTTGTCTTCTATTACAACACCACTGCCCATCAGTCGACTGGTGAATCACCTCACTTCCTCATGTTTGGACAAGAGCCCCACCTGCCAGTGGACTTTCTGCTTGGCCATCTTCCTGAGCCCACAGGATCTAAAGTTTGTGATTGGGTGGCAGAGCACAGGAGGCGTCTAAATATGGCCATTGACGTTGTTAAAGGCAGAGTGGAGTTGGCAGCCCACAGGAGAAAAGTGAGACATGATGAAAAGGTCACCTGCGAGCCACTGGAAGTTGGGCAAAGAGTGTATCTGCGTGATGTTGGCCCAGGGCGCCGAAAGATCCAGGATGCATGGGGCTCCACGGTGTACCAGGTCGTGAAAGCACCAAGTTCCGACGGTGTGGTCTATTCAATTGCTCCTGTTGACAAGCTCCATCTGGTTAGACAAGTACATCGTACCTCTATAAAGCCTGCCCTGTCGATCACGGAGACCTGCAATGATTGGTCACAGCAGGCACCTGAGGAGAACATTGATGAGGATGATGTGGCGTCTGGATCTTGGTTGGTGCTCCGAGAGACTGGCAGTAATGCAGCCATGCCATTGGTACAAGAACCATCAGATATCCCTACAGTTCGGACGCCTGTTGAAGTGCCACAGTCTCCACAAACCTCTCAAAGCAGTAGGGTTGGGCCTAGAAGATCAACTCGTAAAACTGCTGGAAAACACTCCAATCCCCATCGTCTCCCAGTACCTGCAAGGAATGAAGATAGTGGGGCTGCTGCTTCTCTGATCCCTGGTGCCAGCAGCTTAGCTACAGCCATTTTTCGGCCTTGGTCCTAGACTTTATCGTTGGGCCACCGATCCATAGAGGGGGGGTAGGATGTAACCGGGTGGTCTAGTGGGTGTAAATTCCCACCCGTTTTGGGTCCTTGAACACATCACAGCTCCGTTTCTTTACCTTCACGTCTGCTTTACAGAATTGACAGGCTCATTAGCGTATATAGGCACCAGGTGTGCAAGCAAGCTATGAGAGTCGGCTTAGTTTGGTGTGCAGTAGATTCTTCTGAGCATTGGGAGCCGTGCTGCTACACAGAATTTGGATCTTGGTACTGCGCTGCTGGAAAAGTTTTCATGGAAGCGTCTGCATATATCCCTGTCTGAGGCTGATGAAGGTACATTGTTTTCTTTTATTTCTGTATTTCCTGTATAATGGTCCGCAGACACTTTATTGTTTTTTTTGGTTGTTACAGATTGCTGCTGTTGCTTATTATGCTCTCACCATTGAGACCCCTTTTTTTTGTTATGCTCTTGGTAAAAGGTTTTCTCTGGAGCTAGAGTTGCAGCACGGGCACTACAGAACCAGAACGACCATTTATTTATTTTATTAATAAGCTGATTGGGCGCAGCTCTATAGGACGCAACGTGAGATTCGTGTTCTTCTAAATTAATATAATCTTGTTTGATCTTGTGTGCTACTAACGTGGTTTGCAGTGTTTTCTAGAGTCTCAGATTGCTTCTTCTGTCACGGGTTCTTGTGCCTTATTGGATTTTAAAATAGAATAATAAAGTTGTCTTCCAATTGTAAAATAATCCATAAATAAAATATATAATTTGTATACTAAATCTGTTTCCTCATTTCAAGCCAGACTTACCTAGGTACATTTAATTGGGAGACCCTAGGCTACTTGATACTTTTAGTGGTCTACTAGTTGGTTTAGGGCCACGTCCTCGGTCACAATCCGGGTAATTCCCCCGTGTTACACTCGGAAACAAAGTCCAGTGGATTGCTTAAATTTCTTGTCATGACTATGAACTGGACGGCTGAGAATCTTCACCAGCATATTAAATCAGTATTAAACTGCACCCGATCTAAAAAGGAAAAAAAAAATTATCAAAATATCTGCAATATCTTTTAAAGGAAGGAGTATATCTGCTCCTAAATAAATCTAATTAGACTTCATGCACTTGAAATAAGATTAAAAACCTTCCTTAACCAAATAAAGCTCATTAGGTTGCTTTAAAGTGAACTTGGAGGTTTTTTTTTCCAACAAACCAATGAAGAAGACAGTGAATGCAATTGAAGGATCGCTGCAGTGAGCAGCTGCTGATCACAGCCTGTTGGCGCCACTTCCTCCACTTTTAGGCGCCACAATCAGCGGCTCTTCCTCCGTTTAAAACCCTCCACCGTCCCACTAACATTAGGAAACCCTGCCTGGCACTTTTTTTTCCAGAACTCACCGAGGATTCACTGAAGATCTTCCGGGCCGTTTTGGACGCCAGAACCCGGGTGCCGTTCAGACTCGGAGGCTGAATAGAAACAAATAAAATAATTAAAATGTTGGAAAACGGAACAGGCGGGTTATTTTATAAAGTAATGATGTTTCAAGGTGGAGGTGGAAGAATTTCTCACCGTGTTTTCTTTGTCCAGACTCAGGTCGCTCATCTGGCCGCTGAGATTCTGCTGGTTCTTCACAGAGAGAGGGGAGCGCGCGGACAGCATCATCACTGCTTCGGTTTCACACAAAACGAACGATAAAGAGAAAAAAACAAGGAAATAAAAACCTTAGAAAAAGGGCTAAAAGACCAGAAAGCTAAACTAAAAGCAGCAGAGACAGACGGAGAGCGAAGTATGAAGCTCCTTCTGTCTTTTTCTCTCCTTTTATTGGAATCTTCCCGCTAGAACTGACTGGCCAATAGCAGCAGATCACGTGACCACCCTTTTAACAACTCAGCCAATCACAGCCGCTTCCTGCTCCACCATTGTGCGGGACATTCAAACCTGAAAAGTTACGAAACTGCTAAATAATTGATGTTATAAAACTATTTAACGGGCGCTTATGAAACATCGAAAGTTTAAATTGAATTTTTATTTTATATTAAACACTATATCTACTGGAATCATAATGTCAAAGTATGTTTTTTCAACATAGATTCCTAAATGCAAACTGCATTTTTATTCACAATAAAATTACTATAAAAAATCTTTTAAGCGATTAAAACCAACAGTTGTATTAATGTCCTCTAATAAGAGGTTAAAAACTCACATATATATTATAAGGGAAGCGTTGTGGGGTTGAAAAGGGATTTTATATTATATTATTACAGCTGTGTTAAAAAAAAGATTTGCGTTGAAAAGGACAACCTGACATATAAAACACTAATGCATGTCAACCTCGATACGTCATAAGTCTATATAATAGTGAGATTTGTTTTACTTTTCTTTAGTCTTTTTGTTCAGCTGCCGCGCTTTTTCCTTTTGTTTATGTCACCAAAAGGGATCGTCAACGATGCTGTTAGCGCGAAAACTGGTTTTATTCAGAAAAAAAACACATAACTCATTAAAAAACACCAGTTACGTAATGTTTTTTATCATTTAATCAGTTGATTTAGCTTGAAACCGGGAAATGTCTTACAATGAAATGAGACGTTCCATAAATTAATCGATTTTGTTAATGATTAGTTTGACAAACAAAGGTTTGGATGATGAATAGTTTTATATTTATTTACTGTGTTGGAGTACGGATGCTTTTACCTTCCATTAAACTCGGTTTTCGGGCTTGAATCAAACCTTTTATAAGGATTTTCCCTCTAAAACTTCCAGATGTTAAATCCCTCTTCCCTCGCAGCTGACGGGGGCGGTCTGCCTGGCAACTGTATCCAGGTTACCGCCAGGGACGGCCGCTTACTGGCTGCTTTGGAGGAACGTTTGCCACCTAGCGGCCTGGAGGAGTGCTACTCTCTGTACCAGAGGGAAATGTTTATTTTATACTACACGTTTTTCCTCATTTGCATTCTACTTTTTAAAAATAGTTACAAGCGCAGCAGATATATTTTTAATCTTGTCTGAAAAAAAAACAAAAAAACAAATCCATCTTCAACTTCTATAAAAAAAAGGAACCCCATGAGTGTCATAAAAACCAGGGAACTGTTTTAAAATTATCTTTAAATTATGATTCTAAGGGAAGTAAAAAAATAAAAATAAATTATCAGAAGACCTCAAATGTTTTATTTGAAATTGTAGAGAAAGTAATTTACTGGTGTCCTACATGTTTTACTATATATATATATATTTATTGAAGCAGCTTTTAGACGTTTGCTTTCAGAAAAGTTTAAATATAAATTTAATTAATAACTTAATTGAATTAATAAGCCTAATTAATCAAATAAATTTAAATATAAAAATCTACATGATAACTACTATATTTCAACATTAGCTTATCAGAAAGATAATGGAAACAAACTAAATAGGAAGAAGGTTAAAAGGCTTTACAGGTTAGCCTGTTATCAAACAGAGGCCCTCATCTGAACCCCTGCTGTGAATGAAAATCACTTCTATTTAAATGTAGATGAATAATGTTTGAAAGGCTCCAGTTTTTCACTGGAAGTTTAGTTTCTATGTTCTTTTATTTCAAAAACATCATCCACGACAAACGAGCTGTGAAGAGATGAATATCTATGAGAACGACTTTCAGAATAAAAGCACAGAGTGGTTTCATTTAATGCAGGGATGACATCATCCGTATAAAAACTGACATTGTGTGGCAGTGAGGCTGGCCTCCATCAGCTCCACAGAAACAATCCAACACAGAAGGAAATCAGTGTTTTTTTTGTTTTTTTTTGGTGCAGCGTCTCATCAGCACTGAAGTAGCTTATTCTGGTATCAAAGTTCTATGTTTGATAAATTCCTCAAAGAGGAGGAAGATGAAGGTAGAGAGGAGGGAGGTCCAGCTTTGGTCCTGGAGCAGTTGCTCCTCGGAGTCAGACTGCTTCACCTGAATTTGTTGAAATCTGAGCTCAAAAACCTGAAAGCAAACAAACCGAACCGCAAAGAAGCATCGACAATCCTCCAGCTTCTCCACATTCTGTCACATCAAAACCTTCAGCGTTTTATCGGGATCTTATGCAACAGAGCAACAGAAAGTAGGAAGCGGGAGAAAATTGGTTTTTGGTTTATAATCTGAAAAGTGTGGCTTGCTTTTGTGTTCAAAAGCTCTTCTGGCTGCAGGTCTTCTGGAGACTTAAAGATCTAAATTACTCCCCCCTCCCAGGTTTGGATTAAAAGCTTTCAGGGAAATTTTTTTAGAGTCTCACAGCATATCTGGACTTTGACGAGGCCATTTTAACACTTGATAAACGTTTGTGCAGGAAATAATGTCGCTTCTGCTGCTTTCAAAAAGAAAATAGGTCAAAAGTTTCCACCTCTCATCAGTTTGAGATAGAAGCAGCAAAAACAAAGATTTTTGCCACGCAAACATTTGACACCATTTTCATGCCGACCTTATTCAGATGAAGGGTTGTTTTCCATCCCAGTATTAAAGGAAAAGTCCGGTCAGCAAGAAATAATCAATGGATCTTTATCTATACCTACAGCTAATATGTTTGCAGTGATTTAATGAATTTAGCGTTAATCAGTAAATAATAATTTTCTCCACAATCACCGAGTCCTGGACCGGCCATTTTTGCCCAAATATAGTAACCCCTCCCTCGTGACACTTCCGGCAGTGACATCACGGTGCGGTAAGCCTAGCGCCATTCTCCCTGCTTTACAAGCTAAATCAATGGGAACTACTAGACACATCTGCAATCAACAACAATTATTGAAGATTTCCAGAGGACTTCACCATTGAAATTCACCAGAGCTATAGTGAAACTGACAATGCCCACGTGCATGGCAGCTGGATGCTGGAATACATCGGGTAAAAGTGAAAAAAAGAGTTATTCCACCTTTCTGATTCCTGATCCTCCACGGACGGGTTGGTCGTTGGATCGCCAACTTGAAGAGGGAGGATTTGCCATCGAACTTCTGGCCAGAGAAAAAACCCGTAATATGTAGCCAACATTTGGAAGAAGAATGTTTTCAAGATGACTTGGATAATAGCGCGTTGTGACAAACACCAGATACAGCACTGGGACTTGATCAACAGCCGATACCGCACTGTGACGTCACTAACCAGTAGGTGGCAGTAGTGTTCTTTGACAAACATGGATGCCTCCAGTAAAGCACATTCACATGAAAATGACTCTGAATTAAAAACACTGATCATTTATTGAACAGGATGGAATCATTTCATAATTAAAGAACTTTCAGAATTTTGAATTCTGAATGTGACTGGAATTTTCCTTTATGTTGCCTGAATTTGCTGCATCCAACTTCCCATCAACTCTCCCCATACCATGATGGTGCCACTACCATGTTTAAAGGTATGTTCAGAGGGTCAATGTTGCACATTTGGCAGGTTTTATCAGAATCAAATCTGCCATAAACTAAAATAAAACAAAAACAAAAACTTTTTCTTCCCACTTCGACTTCCTGCCGGTCAGTCATAGGAAAACAGTGAAGTATTGACTTGTGATGTTTGATGGGTGCAAACTTTGGCACGACGCTGCAGACTTTAGAACCTGGTAAAAAAAAAGCCCTACTAGATGTAATAAAATCACCAACGTCTGGTTTGTTTCTGTTCGTAACATTCCTGAAGGCATCAGACGGAGCTGAGTTTCACCAGCCCTCGGACCGAGTCTTCATGCAGAGCGTCCTGAGTGACGGGGTCGTACAGGACGGGTGGGGCAGGGTGCTGTAGGTGTATGTGGGCGTGGCAGGGCAGGGCGCCCTGCGGCGTGCCGCACGGCGTCTCCTCGGGGCTGGTGAAGTGGTGTTGGTGGTGCTGGAGGTGATGCAGGTGAAGATGATGGTGGCAGTGGGAGTCGACGGCGGCGTCCCTGAATGTCAGGACGTCTCCGGCGCAGGACGGCAGAGACGGCTGCGTTGGGGCAAGGTAGGAGCAGGGACCCCCTGGTGTGGGGGTCTTGGCAGGCAGAGGGGCCAGAACGATGGGGTCGCTGTGGAGCAGGGGCGTGGCCGCAGCCTGCAGGACGAACTTGGTGCTCTGGATGCACTGGTCCTGGTCACACTGAGGGAACAGGAGGGGAGGGGTTAAAATGGGAATAACGGGAAACCCCCGCCCCCCTACCTCTACCTACCATGTGACTGTGCAGCTGTGTCGAGGCGTAGCCGCCGCTGCTGGACCCGTTGGACTGAGACACGGTCTGTGGAGTGTCATCCTGGATCAGACCCCTCCTGTCAATCAAACTGAAACACAGACATGGAGACAGGTCATCCATCCATCCATCCATCCATCCATCCATCCATCATCCATCCATCCGTCATCCATCCACCATTCGCATCCTTCATCCATCCATCATCCAACCATCCATCCGTCATCCATCCATCCATCCATCCGTCATCCATCCATCCATCCATCCACCTTCCGTCATCCATCCATCCATCCATCCATCCACCATCCGTCATTCATCCATCCATCCATCATCCATCCATCCGTCATCCATCCATCCATCCATCCATCATTCATCCATCCATCCGTCATCCATCCATCCACCATCCATTCGTCATCCATCCATCCACCATCCATTCGTCATCCATCCATCCATCCATCCATCCATCCATCCATCCATCCATCCATCCATCCATCCATCCACCATCCATTCGTCATCCATCATCCATCCATCCATCCATCCATCCATCCATCCATCCATCCATCCATCCATCCATCATCCGTCCATCCATCCATCCATCCATCCATCCATCCATCCATCCATCCATCCATCATCCAACCATCCATCCATCTATCCGATTAATTGATAATGTTTTCTTAAAAGGAATTTCTTTCTATGTTGTGACGTTACTGTCGTCTACTAGATTATTTTGAAGTGGAGCCTCACAGAAGCCATGCCAGAGAAGAAACACAAATCCATTCAGACTCCAGTCTGGGATTATTTATACTGTTTAATGGAAGGAGAATTAACTCTGTGCGATTCTGTTTGTAAATATAAACACAGGATAAACTCCTAAATGATCACTTTAATAGTGTCCAATTAGCCGTGCTTAACCTCATTTGCTCAAATAAGAATATCTTACTAAATATACATTTTCCCAACTGCATCATGCCTTTGTTTCTAGATGTTGGAGATCGGCCTGTTTTTCAGTGTAGTCCTGTTTCTCTGACTGTGCCTAACTGGATGTGCTCTCTGCATCTTCTGACATGGTAGCTGGCTCGGAGCTCGTCTGCCTGGCTGTGTGTTTCCTGGTCGGGGCGCCTTTTACAGCTGCTTTTTCTGTCTGCTTCTGTCTCCTTGAACCCCAGTCGGCCTCAGCAGATGGCCGCTCACACTGAGCCTGGTTCTGCTGGAGGTTTCTTCCTGTTAAAGGGAGTTTTTCCTCTCCGCTGTCGCTACAAGCATGCTTAGTGTGAGGGATTGTATTTGAGTCAATGAGTCGATGCAATCAACTGGTTTTCCTTAGATAGAAACCTTTAATCAATCTGAGTGGATGATCTGGTGAACTGGAAAGTGCTTTGAGATGACATCTGTGGTGAATTGGCGCTATAGAAATAAACTGAATTTAACCGATTTGAATTTTACTTGGGAAAACAGATCCATGTTCAGAGGCTCTGGTCCGCAAAGTAGCAGTCGCTGGTTAGATTCCCTTCCTGTTGACCTTTGCCAAGTGTCCTCTTTCTGTCATCCTTAAAAAGTTAAACAACAATCCAATGTTTAATTACCAGGTCAAGTTCTGATTTTTAAACCAACTTTTAGGTCCCAGGTTTAGATCTAATTCTTATAGATGTGCTTTAGCTCCATTTCACCTGATTTTAGTATAAAATCAGCTTCAATTCAGATTATTTTTTAAATTCCATTTAGTCCTGATTATATCCCAGATTTGTATCCAGGTTTTAACCCTCACCTGAGCACAGGTTCAGCTCAGGCACTTTGGTTTAAATATGGTTCTGATTTCAGCTCCAGTTATGGTTCAAATCTGGAGCCAAACTGGCATAGAGCTCAAAGCTACATGGTTTCGTCTGCTTCGTTTAGTTTTCTGGCTCGGATCTCAGTCCTGGTTCTGGTGCAGATCTCTGAGGTAACTTTAGTCCTGATTTAGTGAACGACTTTAGTATCACCAAGGTTCAGTTTGGTCATGTCTGGTCCCGACTATGAACCAGAGATCAACTTTGTTTCCCCCTGATCTCCGCCGCAGTTCTATCCCTGAAAGCGGTACCAACAGGGGTTCTGGACGAGTTCTGACCTCGGAGGCAGGGGTCCACACAGAGCTGAGAAGCAGTTGGTGAGGACGCTTCCATAGCTGTACGGGTTGTAGTTGTCCTTCCCCTCCTTCTTGGACCACGTTCCTTTGATCTAAGGATGAAGATAACAGATCAAATAAACATTGGACCCGAGCAGAACCAGCAGCAATCCTCTGCTGCTGGGTCTGGATCCGGTACTGGGAGCTGCTATACTCACATCCTCATTGGTGGTTTGGTTGGAGCTGATCAGGTAGGTATGGAAGCCTGACAGGCCCACAATGGACCAGACGGAGAAGAAGCACACCACCACCTCCAGGATGGTGCCGAGCAGAGTCAAGGACAGACCCGGATGATAAAATGGACCGAGGTTCAGAACCAGCAACAAGCAGGAATGATCCCTGATTCTCCTCATGGTTTCTGTCAGGATGGAGAGAACCTCTCTGACCTTGGCTGTGCATCACAGGACATATTGAGCTGTAGATGGTGGAGCATCGATTCACCAGAGCCACACATTACCGGGGAGGGGGGGGTATGGGAGCTAATTAATGGCTTGGTTTCTGTGTCAGGTCCCATCTGATAAAGGCTGGACGTTTGTTCTCCTGTTAGTCAACTGAAGCTTTTCAGCTAAATTTGGAGCCGCTTTGATCAAACTGTTTCATTTTTTTTAAAGGTCCAATTTAAACAAATTTTGTTTTTTCCTACAAAATATTGATTCTTAAAGCAGAACAGATTTTTACTGACGTCACATTTCTGTCAGCAGAGGGAATTAATTCGGTATCAGAACTTTAGTTGAAGGTTTAGAACCTGTAAAGGATATCTGGCAGGACTGTCTTTCAGCGCCGTCAGGAATCCGCTCCGCTTTGATCCTGGAAGAGAAGAAGAGATTTAGAGCTTTATCAGCCAAACTGGGACTGAGAACCATCCATCCATCCATCCATCCATCCATCCATCCATCCATCCATCCATCCATCCATCCATCCATCCATCCATCCATCCATCCATCCATCCATCCATCCATCCATCCACCCATCCATCCATCCATCCATCCATCCATCCATCCATCCATCCACCCATCCATCGGTCCATCCATCCATCCACCATCCATCCAACCATCCATCCATCCATCCATCCATCCATCGGTCATCCATCCATCCATCCATCGGTCATCCATCCACCCATCCATCCACCCATCGGTCATGCATCCATCCATCCATCCATCCATCCATCCATCCATCCACCCATCCATCCATCCATCGGTCATCCATCCATCCATCCATCCACCCATCCATCCATCCATCCATCCATCCATCGGTCATCCATCCATCCATCCATCCATCGGTCATCCATCCACCCATCCATCCATCCATCCACCCATCCACCCATCCATCCATCCATCCATCGGTCATCCATCCATCCATCCATCCAACCATCCATCCATCCATCGGTCATCCATCCATCCATCCATCGGTCATCCATCCACCCATCCATCCACCCATCGGTCATCCATCCATCCATCCATCCATCCATCCATCCATCCATCCACCCATCCATCCAACCATCCATCCATCTATCCGAACCTCCTTGGATCCATCCATCCATCCATCCATCCATCCATCCGAACCTCCTTGGATCCATCCATCCATCCATCCAACCATCCATCCATCCGAACCTCCTTGGATCCATCCATCCATCCATCCATCCATCCATCCATCCATCCATCCATCCGAACCTCCTTGGATCCATCCATCCAACCATCCATCCATCCATCCATCCATCCAACATTCCATCCATCCAACATTCCATCCATCCAACATTCCATCCAACCCTCCTTGGATCCAGCCATCCATCCATCCATCTACCCATCCGACCAGCCATCCTTCCAACCAACTATCCATCCATCCATCCATCCATCCATCCATCCATCCATCCAACCAACCAACCAACCAGCCAGCCAACCATCCATCCATCCATCCATCCATCCATCCATCCAACCAACTAGCCAACCAACCAGCCATCCATCCTTCCAACCAACCATCCATCCATCCATCCGTCCAACATCAGCCACCTGTCCATAAATCCTTTATCCATCCACCATTCATCCATTCCCCCCCCCTTTTTTTTTTCTACAGTCAGGCTCTAGATCTTTCATGGACGTCCCAGAGACACTATGTTCTCGTTGGGTAGATGTATGAACATGCCTAGAAGTGAGCACAGTTTGAGCTCCAAGAAGGTCAGCCTGAAAAAGCTACCACGCTTAATCTGTGTGAGGATTTGTGTTAAAAAAAATAAAAATAAAATAAAACACATAAAATTGGAAAAGAATTTAAAATATGAAAAAAAATCCCAGATTCTTAACCTCTGATGAATTAAATGAGTTGAACATCTCAGTCAGGGTCATTCTAACCTGGGTGTGTTAAACCCAAACAAAGACCCTGAGGCAGCAGAGACACGGAGGAGAAGGAAATGGATTAGAGGCTGACAGGGAATTTCATTCAGATCAAAGTCAACCCGCTGTGCTGGATCTTTTTATAGCAGCGCTGCTAAAAACAGAAAACAGGAAGCGCTCAGAAGAAAACACGGGTTTATCTGAGACAGTCTGCTTGTTGTTAAGCAGCCTCACAGCTTTGGGAGTTTGGAGCTTCGGGGCAGATAAACAACTTTAACGGCCTAAACAGAGACTCTGGTTGATGAGATTGACTGGAAAAACCCACAAAACCAAATGATTAGGATGAAACCTCCTTCAAAGCAAACGCAACTGTCAACCATCTGGATCAGAGGATTTAAATGTGCTGAAAGCTCCAACATTTATACACCAACAGAAACAACAGCAGAAAAAAAAGAAAGATTCACCAAAAATAAACATGTCATCCAAAAGAGTGGATCCATCCAGGGGCGGTTTTACCATTAGGCAATACTAGGTGGTTGCCTCGGGCCCCAAGTTCCCAGGGGCCCCATAAAACTTATAGTTAATACAACTATTCCTTGTTTACGCAAATTAAAGTAATAGGAAAGTCATATTTAAATGTCAAATCATTCTGGCTTAAACATGTATATAAATGTTCTCTTTATCAGACTATTTGTCCCAAAAGTTAGAAAATTTCTACTTAAAAAAAAAAAATCCTGTCTTAAAATCTGTTTTTTTCGTTATCTTCTGCAGGCCAGTTAGTTCTACGTCAGCCTGAACACCTAAATTCGGCCAATCATATATCAACGGTCATCTGTCAATCAAATTTTTTCTCTCATAGCATCTTGATTCATATGTCGCAGCTAATATACGCAACGGTTGAAATCAGAAATCAGAATCCTTTCCTTTCCCATTGAGTTCCGTCCCAGTGTTCACAGGGATGGACGTCTGTGTCTTCGGCAGGCGTAGAGCTAACAGAACTGGCAGCGTTGCGAGGCAAGGGCTGAAACATGTACGGCTGGAAGCCTTCTACACCAAACCAAGCTTCTGCCGCCCTGGCGTCCTCTTCCACAACATCTTCGTCCCGCTTTCCTCCTCTAAATAAAAAATGGATGACGGAGGAGACTCATCCACGACCTCCGACACTAAACTCTCCTCCTCTTGCATGTTTCCGCTGTCCATAGCGTTCCTTGACAGCGTCGTTTCTAAGTCACCTATTTAGTGCTACTTGGTCCCAATGGAATTTCCCATTGGGAACCTGCTAGCACTAAGTTGCTAACTGCTTAGCAAGATGCTTCCGACAAACCGGCCACAACCAAAGAAAAGAAAAACGCAGCAATTATTTAATTTACCATTAGGCAATACTAGGCAGTTGCCTAGGGACCCAAGTTCCTGGGGGCCCCATAAAACTCTGTTTGCTGCACATGTTCAGAAAGGTCCAAACAGACAGCAGCAAACCATTTGAAAACAAACCATGCAAAGAGCAGTGTTGCCAACTTAGCGCTTTAGTCGCTATATTTAGCCACTTTTCAGACCCCTCTAGCACTTTGATTTCTAAAAAGCTCCTAGCGCCAAATCTAGAGACTTTTTTCTGCTACTGGAGACTTTGGAGACAACATCTAAAAGCAGCGAACTCTGCTCTCCAGAGCAAAGAGATTGGTAACCCCGCCTCCTGCTCTCCTCTATCTTGTCTGCTGTCATGATTCATGCAGCTATTATTTCATCCAAATGAAAAATGGAGAACAGATAAGCAGATCATGGCTTGTCTACAGTGAAAAGAAGGACTGGGTTATTTACTTTGGCCTTTTTGGAAACACAGGAAGGAGCAATCAGCTAAGTGAGCTTAGTGCTTGGAAAAAATCTTTCATTCCTTTAGAGACAGCATGAAAAGTCAGCTGAGTACAAAACATAGAGAGGAAAACAAGAAGAAAAGGGACAAGAAGAGAGGGACACAACCTAGAACAGATAATGGATGTCTATTCTATTAACATTTCTCTATATGTAGAATGGTTCTGTTTTATGTGTTGTCTTCTCAATTCATTGGGGCCCCCTGCCTGTCTTTGCCTAGGGCCCCACATTTCCTAAATTCGCCCCTGGATCCATCTTTGATTCTGGTTTAGAGCAACTGCATGGAGTTCCTCAGGGTTCTATGGCCGTCCCATTATGTTTCCAGGAAACATATTATTAATTTCCTACGTTTCTTTATAGAGAATATAAACCACACCACTAGTTTCACTCTATCATAATCTATTTCTACATGCAGTTCCAATTTTCCTTATCTGCTTTTCTTCACACTCTGACAGGAGACTGGAAACAGGAATATAACTTTTGTGTCTAAAGATGATCAGAATCCTGTTTTTAAAGAGATCCGCTGGTGAATCATAACACAAACAGTGTGAGGAGGCGGCAGGAGTGGAGTTACTCACTGAGGACGATGTGCGTGATGACGAAGGCGAAGATAAAGATGGTGAGGAAGGAGAGGGAGAGGATGAAGAGGTAGAAGAAGCGGTAGTTCCTGCGGCCGACGCAGTTCCCCACCCAGGGACAGTGATGGTCAAAACGCTCTGCGGGAGTAAAAAAACACTGTAAGGAAAACATAAAGAAGCTGGAAATAAACATCAAGCTTTGCTGGTTTCCTGTAAAATATCTGGAAAACTGTTTTTTTCTAAAACAAACCCCCACTGACCAACGCAGTTATCGCAGAGGCTGCAGTGCGACGCTCGAGGCGGCCGGAAGATTTTGCAGGTGAAGCAGTACTTGAGTTTGACCGTCTGTCCGTTGATGAGCACCTCTCTGGTGCGAGGCGGAGGCTTCGAGCATCCCGTCTGGTCTGCAAACCCACAACATGCAACAAATGAGGGAGGAGTTCACATCTGCTGAGCTTTAAGAGGAACCGTAAGAAAACAGAAAAAAATGGAAACTTCTATGAGGTTCAGGTGAGCTAGTTTATCTGACATCAGGACGACTTTCTGGAGAAAATGACACAAATAAGAGATAAAACCACAGAGGCTGTGTGTTTCCTCCACCTCTGACAGCCTCAACATCAGCCATGTCTGGATGTGAGCGTCTCTGAGGCTGGTGCTGATTGACAGCTCCGTCTGCCAGCATTCGACGCAAAACATCAAGAAAATGAGGAGAAATGATAACAGGCTTCCAGAAATAGAGCAGAAAGCTGGGATGGTGACGTTCAGTTTCTGTGGAAACGTTTCTCTGAGAGAGGAGGCCATATGTGACTCAGCTCTTCATCCGTGAGAGGAAGAGGAGGAGGAGAAGCAGCAAAAAGTCCAAACAGACTTTCCTGGAAAACTATTAATCAACACTTGTTCATAAAGTCTAAAGTTTTGGGGTTCTCAATTAAAACTTTTAGACAAAACCCACAAAGATTTGGGAAATATCGCCATCGCCATGGTTACCGATCTGCCTCTCCAGGTCCGCGGCCTCGTCCGGCGTCGCTCTGGGCAGGACGCCCGGGTCACTGAAGCTCACCCTGAACAGCATCCCCATCACAAAGATGAAAAGGACGGCGCCGGCCGCCGGAATGACTGGACTCAAGTGGGACGCCAAATACGGACAGCTGAGGAAACAGAGAAACGGGCTGAGGAAACAAAAACACGCACTAAGGAAACAGAAACAGCCTGAGGAAACAGAGAAACGGGCTGAGGAAACAGAGAAACGGGCTGAGGAAACAAAAACACGCACTAAGGAAACAGAAACTGGCTGAGGAAACAAAAACACGCACTAAGGAAACAGAAACTGGCTGAGGAAACAGGGAAAAGGGCTGAGGAAACAGGGAAAAGGGCTGAGGAAACAGGATAACGGGCTGAGGAAACAGGGAAACGGCCTGAGGAAACAGGGAAACGGCCTGAGGAAACAGGGAAAAGGGCTGAGGAAACAAAAACACACACTCAGGAAACAGAAACTGGCTGAGGAAACAGGGAAACTGGCTGAGGAAACAGGGAAAAGGGCAGAGGAAACAGGGAAAAGGGCAGAGGAAACAGGGAAACGGGCAGAGGAAACAGGGAAACGGGCTGAGGAAACAGGGAAACGGGCTGAGGAAACAGGGAAACGGGCTGCGGAAACAAAAACACGCACTAAGGAAACAGAAACTGGCTGAGGAAACAGAGAAACTGGCTAAGGAAACAGAGAAACTGGCTGAGGAAACAGAGAAACTGGCTGAGGAAACAGAGAAACTGGCTGAGGAAACAGGGAAACTGGCTGAGGAAACAGAGAAACGGGCTGAGGAAACAGAGAAACGGGCTGAGGAAACAGAGAAACGGGCTGAGGAAACAGAGAAACGGGCTGAGGAAACAAACACACGCACTAAGGAAACAGAAACAGCCTGAGGAAACAGAGAAACGGGCTGAGGAAACAGAGAAACGGGCTGAGGAAACAGAGAAACGGGCTGAGGAAACAAAAAAACGCACTAAGGAAACAGAAACTGGCTGAGGAAACAGGATAACGGGCTGAGGAAACAAGATAACGGGCTGAGGAAACAAGATAACGGGCTGAGGAAACAAGATAACGGGCTGAGGAAACAAGATAACGGGCTGAGGAAACAGGGAAACGGCCTGAGGAAACAGGGAAACGGCCTGAAGAAACAGGGAAAAGGGCTGAGGAAACAAAAACACGCACTAAGGAAACAGAAACTGGCTGAAGAAACAGGGAAACTGGCTGAGGAAACAGGGAAAAGGGCTGAGGAAACAGGGAAAAGGGCTGAGGAAACAGGGAAACGGCCTGAGGAAACAGGGAAACGGCCTGAGGAAACAGGGAAAAGGGCTGAGGAAACAGGGAAAAGGGCTGAGGAAACAAAAACACACACTAAGGAAACAGAAACTGGCTGAGGAAACAGGGAAAAGGGCAGAGGAAACAGGGAAAAGGGCAGAGGAAACAGGGAAACGGGCTGAGGAAACAGAGAAACGGGCTGAGGAAACAAAAACACGCACTAAGGAAACAGAAACTGGCTGAGGAAACAGGGAAACTGGCTGAGGAAACAGAGAAACGGGTTGAGGAAACAGAGAAACGGGCTGAGGAAACAAAAACACGCACTAAGAAAACAGAAACAGCGTGAGGAAACAGAGAAACGGGCTGAGGAAACAGAGAAACGGGCTGAGGAAACAGAGAAACGGGCTGAGGAAACAAAAACACGCACTAAGGAAACAGAAACTGGCTGAGGAAACAGGGAAACTGGCTGAGGAAACAGGGAAAAGGGCTGAGGAAACAGGGAAAAAGGCTGAGGAAACAGGATAACGGGCTGAGGAAACAGGGAAACTGGCTGAGGAAACAGTGAAACGGGCAGAGGAAACAGTGAAACGGGCAGAGGAAACAGGGAAAAGGGCTGAGGAAACAGGATAACGGGCTGAGGAAACAGGGAAACGGCCTGAGGAAACAGGGAAACGGCCTGAAGAAACAGGGAAAAGGGCTGAGGAAACAAAAACACGCACTAAGGAAACAGAAACTGGCTGAGGAAACAGGGAAACTGGCTGAGGAAACAGGGAAAAGGGCAGAGGAAACAGGGAAAAGGGCAGAGGAAACAGGGAAAAGGGCAGAGGAAACAGGAAAACGGGCTGAGGAAACAGGGAAACGGGCAGAGGAAACAGGGAAACGGGCAGAGGAAACAGGGAAACGGGCAGAGGAAACAGGGAAACGGGCAGAGGAAACAGGGAAACGGGCTGAGGAAACAGGGAAACGGGCTGAGGAAACAGGGAAACGGGCTGAGGAAACAGGGAAACGGGCTGAGGAAACAGGGGAACGGGCTGAGGAAACAGGGGAACGGGCTGAGGAAACAGGGGAACGGGCTGAGGAAACAGGGGAACGGGCTGAGGAAACAGGGGAACGGGCTGAGGAAACAGGGGAACGGGCTGAGGAAACAGGGGAACGGGCTGAGGAAACAGGATAATGGGCTAAGGAAACAGGGAAACGGGCAGAGGAAACAGGGAAACGGGCAGAGGAAACAGGGAAACTGGCTGAGGAAACAGGGAAACTGGCTGAGGAAACAGGGAAACGGGCAGAGGAAACAAGGAAACGGGCAGAGGAAACAGGGAAACGGGCAGAGGAAACGGAAACGGGCAGAGGAAACAGGGAAACGGACAGAGAAAACAGGGAAAAGGGCAGAGGAAACAGGGAAAAGGGCAGAGGAAACAGGGAAACTGGCTGAGGAAACAGGGAAACTGGCTGAGGAAACAGGAAAACGGGCTGAGGAAACAGGAAAACGGGCTGAGGAAACAGGAAAACGGGCTGAGGAAACAGGGAAACGGACAGAGGAAACAGGGAAACGGACAGAGGAAACAGGGAAACGGGCAGAGGAAACAGGGAAACGGACAGAGAAAACAGGGAAAAGGGCAGAGGAAACAGGGAAAAGGGCAGAGGAAACAGGGAAACTGGCTGAGGAAACAGGGAAACTGGCTGAGGAAACAGGAAAACGGGCTGAGGAAACAGGAAAACGGGCTGAGGAAACAGGAAAACGGGCTGAGGAAACAGGGAAACGGACAGAGGAAACAGGGAAACGGACAGAGGAAACAGGGAAACGGGCAGAGGAAACAGGGAAACGGACAGAGGAAACAGGGAAATGGACAGAGGAAACAGGGAAACGGACAGAGAAAACAGGGAAACGGGCAGAGGAAACAGGGAAACTGGCTGAGGAAACAGGGAAACTGGCTGAGGAAACAGGAAAACGGGCTGAGGAAACAGGGAAACAGGTAGAGGAAACAGGGAAACAGGTAGAGGAAACAGGGAAACAGGCTGAGTGTCTGGACAAATCACATCACATTAGACAAAGAAAACAGGCTGTTTTCACAGACTTGAAATGTAAAAGAGTGGAAAGTTGGGAATCAGACCATTAGGAGCCCTAATTGTAATATAAACCAGGGGCTGAAAATTAACAGCAGAAAGTCAGGGGCCCGATGTCTTAGTGGCTCACAGTCATCTATCTGATGAATTACAGTCCAAGCACATTAGTCTGAACAGTCCAGACACGAAGGACCTGATGGGACCTGAGGGCCAAAGGCTGAAGAAACCAGGCAGTCAGGGGCCCAAGGCACCATGGGCCTGTAATAAAGTGAGGTTTGAATATTCGAGTAACAGACCTGTGATGATTGTTAATATAAGTTTAATTCATGATGACAGGATCTGTCACCTCAGATGTAAACCCTGATACTTTACAGGGTGGAAAGGTCCTAGAGCTGAAGGGGTCAAAGTTTAAAGAGCAAAGGACCAACATGTCAGGGGCCCACAAGTTCAATGAAAGAGCCTAAAAAGAAAGGGGCCCAAATAGCTAATTACCAAACAACTCAGGGGCCAACATGTTTTGATAGGAATAATTCAAGGGTCAAAATAGTTGATGAGCAAACATATAGTGGATCAGATTGTTAATTCTCAGTAAATCAGGCCCAAATCATACGATTCCACATAAAATCCATCCTATACTCTAGCTGGAATTATTTTACATTTATAAAGAACATTTTAAGTTTAACGTTTTAGAAAAATCAGACCCCAGCTCTTTTTTTATCCACTTCATTTCCTTTTAAAAACAAACAAACCTGTGACTCACTCAAAGGCGAAGAAGAGGCCGCTGGTGAGGAAGATGAGACCCAGGGTCAGGTAGAACACCCCGGCCTGCCTCGCCATCATGATCCGCCCGTCGCAATAGAACCGGTTCCTCCCAGGGAACACCTGCCACTTCCTGTGGGGGGTTCGGCTGCGGTGTCCGGGGCAGGAGGGCGGCTCTGAGCCGGGGGCGGCGGGGGACGAGCAGCTGTTGCTGCGCGTGCAGATCTGATTATACCGACCCGGTCCGTCCGGAGCCGCGTGCTGGATCTGAGACATGAGTCCCTACAGGTGAGCGCGCGCGTGCGGGCGGGCGGTAAGATGAAAGGACAATCAAAGGGAGGCGCGCGGGTCTGCCACTAAAAATGATCCTCGCGCCAGCTTTTCCATCTCAAACCCAAAGCAGTAAGCAATATTTAATGACTGTAAAAAAATAAGATTTTTATTCTGTAAACAAACAAACGCGCGTGAGCCACCAGTCTGCGTCCCCCTGACCCAGTCCCCAGATAAATCCCCGTAGACTGGTTCCGGTTCTGGGGGTGGTTTTGATCCAGGTCCGAAAGCAGCAGAGCTACCGGGCGTTTAGATGGTGTTTAAGGGAAGAAAAAAGATGAGGAGGAGGCGAAGAGCATCTCCATCCTCCGCAGAGCCGCTGGAGCCTTCTGAGATCTTCTATTGTAGGCAGGACATTTCACTACGCAGGAAAAAAAAAAAAAAAAAAAAAACACCGACACATTAAGTTGCGACTTTCCAGTCAAAATAAATGAGTTGATCGATGTCTTGTTTTTTGGGATTTACCAAAATATTACAATTAATAAATAAATAAGAATGTTTGCATTTGTAAATTGTTCATCGTGACTTTTCCGTAATATGTAGAAAAAATATAATGTCATTACAGCAAACCAACCACATAACTGAACAGAACTGGATTTATGGTGTGAGCCCTCCAGTATGGAGGACCAACCTTGCCATATTTAAAAATAAACACAGAAATAAATAAATGCTCAATAAATATATAAGCATACAATTAATTCCCAACAAAAATACAATAAAAAAATAAATGTAAGTAGAAATTAAATTATACAGTGAGACATAATTGTATATAACTCTTTTAATTACCTTCTTTATTTATTTGCCTTTGTAATATTTACCTTATTTATTTTTTGTCCTTTATAATCTTCAACTTTACTTTTTAATTACTTATATTTTTAAGTATTTATTTATGTGCATGTTATGATATTTTTGTCTGTTTTATTCTTCCTTTGTATTTTTTTTACCTTGGTTATTTCTTCGCCGCTGTTTATTTCTGTCTGCAGAGGCGTGCACAGACATTTTGGGGGGCAGGTGCTCAGGAGGGGGGGGCACTTATTTGCACACGTGGAACACTTAATTATAAAAAAAAATACACATGCATGTTGAATGAATTTTGACTTATATTTGTAACATTCTCTAAACGTGAGTTTTCAATGGAATAAAGTCACACCACTAACAGAACAGACTAAAGCGTAAGAAAGATGAGCAAGCGTACTTTAAACTAGTACGCTTGCTCATCTTTCTTCTTCTTTCATCTGGCTCATCTCCCTGTTTTCCCTCACCCATCTGCTCTCCCTCACCCATCTGCTCTCCCTCATCCTGGTCTTTTTCTGTCTCTGTGTCTTCCCTGAACTCTTCCTCATCTCCTGTCCTGGTAGATGTTGATGGTATAGAGCTTCCCTGCTGTGACTGGCTACAATATAATAATAATAACCATCATGACAATAATAATAATAATGATAATAATAATAATAATAATAACAATTGCTTTAACAAATATGCCACATTCATTTAAATAAAGGGCTATTAGGACAACATGACTGGAAGTCTTGTCACGTGGATATGACTTATGGTAGCCTACAAAATAATAGCTATTTTAATACCTGCTGATTTTGTACAAACCACTTAAAAATAAAATGTGAACAGCTTTTAAGATTTTTCAATATGATTAACCCTCCTTTCTTGGCATTGTGCTGCAATTACTAAATCAATATACAATTAAGACAATAAAGAGAGCAAAATGTGTTAATTTATGTTTCCTAACAAAACCTATACAACAGAAAACGTTTGTCTTAACACATATATTTGCAATTGCAAACTCTACCGAAATTATTTGTAGCCTATGTGGTCGTCCTCACGTTATCTGTCATTGACTTGGGCTACAGTGTAAAACTTTATCTAGCCTAACTAGTTTATCAGGTGGCCAGTCGGCAAAAATGCTTGTTTGGTGCTGCTGAATGAGACATTTTAATGTACAATAAAATTATTTTGCTTGATCTGTATATTACCTGGCTAATGGGGCACGGGAGAAGCAGCCTGTCAGCGAGCGTTCCTGCTATCTGAAGACGCTTACTGAACTGCCAAGATGCTGCACATCTGGCATGCACTGCAGGCGACCGCGCGAGTTCACGTGACAAAGGAAGAGAGAGAGGCTGGTCGGGTGTGCGTAAGGAGGTGGCTCATTTCGGGGCATTGTTTCAGTCGTTTTTAATGCCTCAGGTTTTCAAAAGATCATTTCAAAACTGACCTCAGTAAAATCTTAATAATATTAATAATAATAAAAAAAAAAAAAACGAGTTTCAAAAGGGCATTTTCGTTGATAAAGGGCAAACTTCCTAGTGCTTTAGCACCACCTAGTGTCTATGTGTGCACGCCCCTGTCTATCTGCCCTTTTTACATTTCTGTATGCATTTCTGTCTCATTATGCAAATGAGGAGAGGGCGTGTCCTAGAGAGTCAACTTCTATTCATTGGTTGGCGGTCCATCTTCTTAACTCACAGAGCTCAGAGTACTAAGTGTAATCTAAGTTCTCTTTTCTGTTGCTGTTGTTCAATAAAAGTAAGTTTTAAGATTATTTGAGGCGAGAAAATTATACTTTTAAGCATCACCATATGGCCCATTCACAGATTCAAAGCGTAATTTAAAAGAAAATGTTCCGAACTTGAGAGGACAACGGCAACCAGCGGAGCTCCGAACCTCACGGCAGCCAAGTCTAACAGCAGCCCGTCTGCAGCGGCCCTCTCTCGGCATAGCCGTGTGTGAAGGACCGCTGGCTATGATGGCGATTTTTTGTTGTATTTGGCAAAGTTTGGCAAAGTCCCTACTCGCGTTCTAATGACTTCAGACTCGACATCAGACTTTCCTCCTGTAGATTCGACCAATGTAGTAAAATGCTAACCAACACGCTTCACACACGGCTATGCCGAGAGAGGGCCGCTGCAGACGGGCTGCCGTTAGACCTGGCTGCCGGGCTGCCTGGGCAGAAGTTGACTCTCTAGGACACACCCCCTCCTCATTTGCATAATGACACAGAAATGCATACAGAAATGTAAAAAGGACAGGCAGAAATGTAAAAAGGGCAGGCAGAAATGTAAAAAGGGCAGGCAGAAATGTAAAAAGGGCCGGCAGAAATGTAAAAAGGGCAGGCAGAAATGTAAAAAGGGCAGACAGAAATGTAAAAAGGGCAGGCAGAAATGTAAAAAGGGCAGGCAGAAATGTAAAAAGGACAGGCAGAAATGTAAAAAGGGCAGGCAGAAATGTAAAAAGGGAAGGCAGAAATGTAAAAAGGGCAGGCAGAAATGTAAAAAGGGAAGGCAGAAATGTAAAAAGGGCAGGCAGAAATGTAAAAAGGGAAGGCAGAAATGTAAAAAGGGCAGGCAGAAATGTCAAAAGGGCAGGCAGAAATGTAAGAAGGGCAGGCAGAAATGTAAAAAGGGAAGGCAGAAATGTAAAAAGGGCAGGCAGAAATGTAAAAAGGGAAGGCAGAAATGTAAAAAGGGCAGACAGAAATGTAGAAAGGACAGGCAGAAATGTAAAAAGGGCAGGCAGAAATGTAAAAAGGGCAGGCAGAAATGTAAAAAGGGAAGGCAGAAATGTAAAAAGGGCAGGCAGAAATGTAAAAAGGGAAGGCAGAAATGTAAAAAGGGCAGGCAGAAATGTAAAAAGGGAAGGCAGAAATGTAAAAAGGGCAGGCAGAAATGTAAAAAGGGCAGGCAGAAATGTAAAAAGGGCAGGCAGAAATGTAAAAAGGGAAGGCAGAAATGTAAAAAGGGCAGGCAGAAATGTAAAAAGGGCAGGCAGAAATGTAAAAAGGACAGGCAGAAATGTAAAAAGGGAAGGCAGAAATATATAAAAAAAAATAAAGGACAAAAAAATAAATAAAGTAAATATTACAAAGGCAAATAAATAAAGAAGCTAATTAAAAGTTATATACATTTATGTCTCGCTTTATAATTTAATTTCTACTTACATTTATTTGTTTATTGTATTTTTGTTGGCAATTAATTGTATGCTTATATATTTATTCATCATTTATTTATTTCTGTATTTATTTTTAAATATGGCAGAGTTGGTCCTCCATACTCCAGAACCTACAGGTCTTATGATTCCAACTTTGTTTATATTTTAAAGGTCAGAACTAATTTAAATAGTCTGTGAGGAATCGATGTACTATTTCAGGCCTTTGGATGGGCTGCTTTTTCACATGACCGAAATAATCATAACAGCAGCCTCCTATTCTGTGCATGTTTCCATTTAGGAACTAAATGTATTGTAGTAAGTCATCTCGCTTTCAGTGTGAGGTTCAATCTGTTTCCCTCGAAGGATAATAGACGATCTATGGTTCGGGATTTTGTTTCTGTCTCTTCTGAATAAAACATCTAGAGCGATTAAAATGAAAATGTAGTGAAAATCAAACCGATGGTGCTATTTTATTGAGTTCGCCACATGTTTCGGATTTATTTTTTTAGTCTCTGAGAAAATAGGATTTTGTTCCGTTTCAGTGTTTGCGACCGGGGGCTTTATGGGGACGGACCGAAACAGCATGACGGCCGCAGATGCTGATGGAGACTCCGGTGTGAGAAAAGACGGCGTTAGGGACGAAGAGGACAAGCTGCAGGCGTTAAAGGGTGAGCGGAAAGGAAGAGCTGCTGTTTGACGGGAGGTTAACGCAAAGTCGAGCCGCTGCCGCCGAACTACAGTCAGAAATCAGCCGATTTAAGGTCCGCTTCACCTGCCTGTATGTGCAGGGGTCAGGATCCCCTCACCTGTGTTTGGAGGGCTTTAACGGATTACCTCCAGTAGTTCTGCTCTGATCAAATCGACCCCTACAATACCAGGCTCAAAAACACAAACAACTTCAGAGAAGCGATTACTGCTCCAAAATCAACCTTCTTAGGGGTTTATTTCTAAAATATATAAAGTTAATTACTTTATTAATATTTCCACGGGAAAACACCTCTGACTTCTTCCCAGGAGTTTCAGCCCAAAGTCAGAGCGAGAAGCTCAGAGAAAGGAGAACAGCAACAAAAGCTTATTTAAATAAATGGGTTTTCCTTCATGTTTATCCCTTCTGGGGTCACACGGGATGTTGGTGCCTCCAGTTGCAACACAGAGACAAACAGGACATACAACCATCCACACACTCACAAATAAGGAGAATTAAAAGAAGCCAATTAACCTAACAGTGTTTTTGGACTGTGAGAGGAAGCAGGAGTACCCAGAGAGAACCCATGCATGCTCAAGGAGGCTCAGGGAGAACATGCAAACTCCATGCAGAAAGACCCTGGACCCTTCTCGCTGCAAGGCAGCAGTGCTTCCCACTGCTCCACTGAGCAGCCCCTTAAAGGGGAACACCTTTTCTTTACATTGGGCCCTTCATTTTACGTTATTCCATCATGTTCTACTCACCCATATGAGTTTTGTGTCATTTGGAGCTGTTCTGAAGATATTCCATTAGGTTATATCCAAGTAACGTCTTCCTATGGGCAACGACTTGAAGGCGCAAACTAAACTGTTCATTTTTTCTTTATGGTACTCCAGCATTCATAACATGTAGGCCAATCACTGTCCCCCAGACATCCACGGTATTGTTTTTGGAATCCTGAGGTTCTGAGTCTGAGTCAGGCTCCCACAGACTGCCACTCTGGGTCCCTGAGTAAGACCCTGGGCTGGGGATCCTCCTGCAGTGAGCGTGTCGCAGATATTTTTGATTTATGCCCAATATTGAAGCGTGGTCTCCATTATGTTATTCCACGCCACAACGCCAGAGGGACATTCAGGAACTAGCTGTGGGCCTAGATACGGTAGAGGCGATGAGGAAGTGGGGGCAAGTTTGTCCGACAGCGGAGGGACATGAGGGCGAAAAAGAGCGGGGCTCCAGGTGGAAGAAGGGTCCCAGCGTTCTCGCGCACCTCGCTCTTCTGGCGGGTCCAACTTCAGTCGTTTTCCACAATGGCGGTCAGACAAACAAAACAAGCCGGTAAGGAACCAAACAGGAAATACGCATAGAGTAGAGCGGATGTAGATTTGACCAATCTGAGGCCTCCTGTCTGCGGTCACCTACAATTTGGGAGAGGTGCAGCAGAGTGTCTGCGGAGGGGGCACATTATTCACTGCGACACACGCAGACCACCCTGGACGCTCCACAATGGCCTCCCTCTGCTCCCCAAGAGGATGGGTTACATGCAGAGTTCATTACTCCAATGTGAGATCTACAAAGTTCAATTAATTACGTGTTGGAATAAATATGTATAAGATACTTAATGTTTGTTCTTATGATGTATAATGTGTGACATTACTGTTCCAGAGAGGTGTTGCACAAGCAGTATAGGTCAACTCTCAGGAAGTTTTGCTCAAGCTTAACGAAACCAGGAGCTTCTCGGATCATTTGACCGCAAGACATTTAAATGCAAAACTGACCTGTTCACTGAAGCTGCAAATTGAATTGTATTTCTTGTTTCCTATTCGTTTAGCGCAACCTCAGCTTGTGTAACTAGGGACGCCCCCTCTGGCTTTAATAAATAGCGAGGAGAAAGCTGAAGACTGGCAGAGTGGGGAGGAGATGTACCTGCTGTGTTAAACCTGACATTAAGGTTCACATGAAGTAGCTTTTTTTTAGATCAGATATTTTCCAACAAAAAGATGAAACCACTTCTAGAACCCGGTCTGGAACAAGATCCTCCTGGTTTCCCATCTGATTTTTGCTGTGACATCACAGCTCACCTGACTTCCTGTTTGCAGGTGCAGCGTTTCTGACCACGGTGGCGTCGGCGGGGATGGTGGTGGGGTTCGGCTCCACGTTGGCGCTGGCTAAGAAGAGGAGCCCAGACTGGTTCAGTAAGGTAAACTCAGGCAGGTGGAGGATGAACCACGCAGCTGCTTCCGTCACAAACTGAGCTCCACAGGAAGCAGCTGGTCTGATGAGGGAGGATATGGAGGGAATTTAAAGGTTCAATCGCCTCATGTTCAGTGTGAAGCTGCAGCAGCGTCACTCGGATTTTTCCCGGTAATGAAGTTTTAAAAAGTGAAAGATGCGTTTGTGAGAAGCTGACGTCTGCGGCCCCCGCCTGACAGCAGTTCCGAGAAGACCGCGGCGTGTCGGAGCGGTTTGTGTCCGAGACGAACAATCCGCCGGCTGTTTGGCGCGTCTATTTCCGTCACAGAGCGCCCTTTGTCGTCTGCAGCGGCTCGCTGACTGGAGATTAGATTTGAAGGGTGGGTGGGGAGGGGGGGTTAAATAGAAAACCGTTTTTAGAGCAGATTTCCAACCAGAGCTGCTGAAGGTTCTCAGCCTTTATGTGCAAAAGGAAAAGTTTATAAAAATGTAGAATATTTTAACAACTTTAACTTCTACAAAAGGTAAAGTGTATGAAATTGTAATAATTCGTGCATATATAGATGTGGTGATATAATGTATGACAGCCAAGCAAACTTTTATAAGTGAGAAACAATAAATGCATTGAAACAATTAATGGTGATTAAATAATCGTCAACTAATAATTATTAACTGGAGTATAGAAACTCAAAAACACGCCTTTAGCTGACAGAGCGACTCGCTTAGAGCAGGAATTTTACCAATATTCAAAAAAATTGTATAAATATTTTGCATTTGAGATGAAAAAAAAAATCATTCTCGTCTGTCAGTTTGCTCTCTGCAGAATTCCTCAAGTGGAAAAACTTTTAGTTTAAACAGGTTTGATTTAGTAAAAAGTCTTATTTAAAGAATCTTTGGTTGTCCGATTTTTAATTGATTAATCGAAAAAATCAGACAGATTAATCGATTTACAAAATAATCGTTAGTTGCAGCGCCAAAATGAAATAACTAAATTAAGTTTCAGACTAAAAGCAGTGACCTGGATGTTTTCTTTATTCCAGAGTTAAATCATTATGATCAACCTGAATTAGATTTAGTCATAAAATAAGAAAAAACAATTTCAGTCGGATGTAAACTGTAAAGCAGAGGGGGCCCTAGGCAAAAACAGGCAGGGGGCCCCAATGAATTGAGAAGACAACACATAGAACAGCCCCATTCTACAGATATAGAAATGTTAATAGAATAGACATCCATTATCTGTTCTAGGTTGTGTCCCTCTCTTCTTGTCCCTTTTCTTCTTGTTTTCCTCTCCATGTTTTGTACTCAGCTGACTTTTCATGCTGTCTCTAAAGGAATGAAAGATTTTTTCCAAGCACTAAGCTCACTTAGCTGATTGCTCCTTCCTGTGTTTCCAAAAAGGCCAAAGTAAATAACCCAGTCCTTCTTTTCACTGTAGACAAGCCATGATCTGCTTATCTGTTCTCCATTTTTCATTTGGATGAAATAATAGCTGCATGAATCATGACAGCAGACAAGATAGAGGAGAGCAGGAGGCGGGGTTACCAATCTACTCGCTCTGGAGAGCAGAGTTCGCTGCTTTTAGATGTTGTCTCCAAAGTCTCCAGTAGCAGAAAAAAGTCTCTAGATTTGGCGCTAGGAGCTTTTTAGAAATCAAAGTGCTAGAGGGGTCTGAAAAGTGGCTAAATATAGCGACTAAAGCGCTAAGTTGGCAACACTGCTCTTTGCATGGTTTGTTTTCAAATGGTTTGCTGCTGTCTGTTTGGACCTTTCTGAACATGTGCAGCAAACAGAGTTTTATGGGGCCCCCAGGAACTTGGGCCCCTAGGCAACTGCCTAGTATTGCCTAATGGTAAATTAAATAATTGCTGCGTTTTTCTTTTCTTTAGACGTAGATCTCATGTTTTTAATAAATGAACATTATCTGTTCTGGTTCTAGATGCTGAACAGACTCGTTAAGTTTGGCTTTGCTTTATAGAAGCACGGTTGTTTTAAAAAAATTCTTTCATAACTTTTCATAATCTGTTCCAGTCAATAGAGAGAATTTGTTTTGTGTAGCAAACAGAAGTAAAAACTAATCTGCGCAGGTCTGCTCTATACACAGTCGGTGGAATATGGAAAAATAATCGAATAGGAGATTAAAAAGTCGTAATTAACCCTGTAATGCCAAATGTATCGTATTTGATACATACGGTTTCTGAGATGTTTTGCGTCTGACACCTTTTGCATAATTTAATGGTAAAAACTTTGCTCCAAATCCTATTGAACACAATCAGATATACCTGATAACAGCCAGTAGAAGACTACACAAAAAATAATCTTGACGTATCGCATAGTAATAAATTATTAATATCAAAAATGTATTTCTGTTTTTTCTTTTTACATATTTTGTTAAAAAGGCAAATATGGAATTCAAACCAAAAAAAAAGTAATTTTCTGTTTTGTTTTATTCTTGGATCGGGCTTTAAAGGGTTAATCATGAGAGAAGAGTGGCGGCCTAGTGGTTAGGCTATAGAGCTTGGAATCCTGAGGTTGTGAGTTCGAAACCCACTCCCACAGACTGTCACTCTGGGTCTCTGAGCAAGACCCTTAACCCCTCACTGCTCCCCAAGGGGAGGGGTTAAATGCAGAGGTCAAAGTCTCTAATGTGAGATCAATAAAGTTCAATTATCATAATTAATCTATGTGTTCAGGCCTTAAAGGACCGGAGAGGTCAGAGAATCAGAGAAAGACACGAGAACCTGAGAGTGAGGGACTAGTTTTAGAAGAGGATGATGATCTGATGTTTAATTATTTCACATTAATAGATTAATTATATTAAATGTTCCCTTAACAGAAAATACATCCAGCTTCTGACCATATTTAGTCATTTAGTTTCCTGTAAAATGGGAGCGTTCCAGGCACCATCTTGAAAGGCATCCTCAGACCAACATCCCCTCAGTCTGGTTTCTAACCCACAGGATCGCCATGGTTACCGTCCGTGGGCTCCTTCTGTTTTAGGAAAACGTCTGAACTTCTATGGAATATGACCCACCTGTTTCCTCCGCAGGGCGTCGCAGCGACGGCAGCGGCCCCCGAATCCGGGGCCTCACTGGCCCTCAGAGCCCTGGGTTGGGGCTCCCTGTTCGCCTGGTGTGGAGTGGGTCTGCTCAGCGTCACGGTGTGGAAAGCTCTCGGCGTTCACAGCGTACGTTATTTTTTTTATTTTATTTCCTAGATTCATTTAATGATCAGAAAAATAACCAGAATCTTTGGAACTTTGCAGAAACTTTTCCTGCTTGATTTAAAGTTTAGGCCGGGTCCGACCCGCTGATCCTCTGCTTCTCTTCCAGCTGCCAGAGTTCAGGCAGAAGATGCAGTCGTTGTTCCCGGCCATCCCCAGGAGCCCGGAGGCTGCAGCCGGATCGGAACCACTGGACTGGGACTCGGTGTTCAGGTCCGGCGATCGGGATCAACCAGAGACCATCAAACCAAACTGATCCGCAGGAGTTTGTTCGCAGTTCTGGTCGGGTCCATCGGGTCTGGGCTGGTGGAGGCTGATTCTGGGTTTATCCAAGTATCCTTCTGCTTCTGAGGAGATCTGTAAACAGAACCTGGTGCTGGAACCAGAACCTTCAATAAATGTAAATACGAATATTTAAATGTTGTTAAACTTTGAATAAAAATGAATCCAAGGTTTGTTTTGGGAGGATTTTTTTCTTGTAGAGAATCTAAGAGCAGAAAGAGCTGGTTTCCCTCTCATGTTCTCCTCTAAGTCAGTCTTTCCTTCTGCTGCCCCTCAGCAGAAGGTTTCAGTGGTGGACAGAGCTTCCTAACAAAAGCCAATAATGTTAAAGTCAAAGCGACTTGGAAAGGTTTCAGTTTGAGAGCAAAAAGAGGCGGAAATAAAACACAAATCAGGAACCCTGCTCTGGAATTTCAAAAATAGAATCAGTCAAACTTTGTTCAGCATAAACTCTCCTCTGTACAGATCCAGACCATCTGCATCCTTCTCTGCACCTCCAGTTTGATAATTTCTAATCGGATCGGTTATGATGGATCTTAGTAGTGTCCCTACAGATGGAATGCATTCAGCTCGGCAAAGAACTCATGCTCTTCCTCAACACTGAAGTCCTCAGACATTTTTCTTTCGTTGTTTCTTTCTTTGCACAGGTAAACAGCACATTTCTTCTTCTACGCTTGCATTATCAAGAGCAGACGCTGAATGCGCACTTTCATCTGGTTTGGTCTGCCGCGGTTTCCGTAGACTCGTGAACTCGCAGGCGCGCGCTTTTAGGAAATCCTATACACTACTGTTTATGCTCTAAAAACATTCTAAATGACTTTGTTTCAAGTAAATTCTGGATGCTACCCACTCAGGACACTTGGAATACATTGGACGAGCAGTATGGAGGAATATTGACACGTTTTTTGTGGACTTTTATGGACCTTTCTGCCTCGGGCGCCATAGACCTCCATTATTTGAATGTCAGCAGACAGCAAGAAGCCTCCCAGATCTCCAGATGCATTTGAGATATCAAAAAAGTACTCCAGAGTGTTGTTCAGCATGGGGGTGAGTAGAAAATGAAGGCTAATCATGTTTTGGGTGTACTATTCCTTTAATCTCAGAATTCTGACTTTTTTCCCATACTATACTGAAATAAAATAAAAAAATCAGCTAACTTTATTTATTTTTTTTCAATGGCCCTAATCCTCTTCCGTATCACTGAGCATATTGTAGCTGACATATTTAACACTCTGCCATCCAGTTCCAGACGGTGGACCTGCAGTGGGAGGAGCTTAAAGAAAAGATGCTGGTCTGTGTCACAGTGCTCAACCAGAGTTCATGTACATTTATTCTTTAACGTGGTGGAACATATAAAGATCTCATACTGAAGAAACAATGTCTTTTTTTCTCTCTTTACATTTGTTTACAACCGTTTTACGAAGTGACCCCCTACAGTCTGTACACGCAGTCCGTCGAATCAAACGCACCACAGTCATCATCATCAGGCGCTGCAACCGGCGCCATCAGCCGGAGCTCAAATGTACATCGTTTATTTACAGGAGGATGTCGGACTTAAAAGGTTGATCAGAATTAAAAAGTCCTTAGGAACAGAATGGGATGAAGCCCCGCCCCCTTCTGGGACGGCGGCGGTGGAGCGAAGGTCAAACACCGGTGGTCGAATTGCAGAAGATTAAAAATTCACATTAAAAACGGCCCCGAAAAAACAAAACCTTATTGCACCAGAACAAAGAACACGACTGAACATCAGCGTTTCCTCCGTCAGAACGTTAAAAAAATGATGTTTATTTACAGCCTCTGACCCCGCCCCCCACATCTAACAAACCCCGCCCCCACAGAGCAAACAACGGACCGAACACACTTTAAAAAAAAAAAAAAGAGCCGGAACCAGAGGGCCCGGCTCACTTTGGTTCAAACAAAACAAACAAAAATAAAAACAATTTAAAAAATTAAAAATTATTAAATATTTTCTGGTATTAAAATTATTTAAAAACCTGAAATAAACATCTGTGGATGGAGCCGGGAGCTTTAGATATATTCTATATATTTCCATTTGTACGTAAAAACTTCTGCTCTTTAAATAAAAATAGAAGGTGTGGCGGTCCGTCAGACAGCGGGCGCCGCCTCCTGTGCTTCTCAGCGCGCTCCGTGGCGTTCTGTGCGTCACGAGCGGCTGAGTTTGAACAGTACTTCGCACATGATGGCCGCCACCGACGGGTTGAGCGCCGATGACAGCGAGATGTCCAGGAGCCGACTCTCGTACAAAACAAACTCCGCCTGGTTCTCCTCCACGCTCGCCACGGCCAGGAGCGCCTTTGCGGCGCGGCACATCATGTTGATGCTGGGCGGCTCTGACGGTGCGGCGGCGTGCGCCAGGCTGTGCGGGTTCTGCTGGTACTGAGCCACGGCCAGGCTGTCCTCCAGGAAGCCGATCAGGGTTTCCACGCTGCCCTTCTGCAGGGCGACGGCCCGCGCCGCCGTGGCGTCGCCCTGAGCCAGGTAGGACAGCACCGCCACCGCCATCTCCCGGCACACCTGACTCCTCCTCTCACCGACCAGTCGCACCAGCGTGGAGAAGAGTTTCTGCTGGCGGCTGAAGGGGGGCGTGGCCAGCAGCAGGTCCACGTTGCAGTCCTTGATGCTCAGCTTGCAAAGACATTCCAGGACGAGCCTCTGAGGCGAGAGCGACGGGGCGCCACCCGCCGAGGAGAACGGGTCCTGAGCCTCGGCGGACGGACACACCATCCAGTGCAGCAGCCCGTCCAGGATGGGCAGGATGATGTCCTCCGGGTACTGGGACAGGTCCAGCTGGCCCGACATGTTAGCTAACGTCACCAGCGTGTTCTCCCTCAGCGCCGCCAGGCAGTCCCACCACCACTCGTCCCGGCTGCAGGCCAGACCCTGCTCCTCCTCCCGCTGGTACGTAGGGGGCGCCCTTTTCCTCCGGGGGTGACGGTGGTGCAGCAGCACCAGCCGGCCCAGGATCAGCACCAGGCCCGGGTGGCGCGACAGCACGGCGTCGTTGCCGGGGACGAAGGAGAGGTTACGGACGATGTTGGAGACGCAGACGCAGCGTTTGGCCAGAGAGTCCTGCCAGGATTCCGCCGTGGACAGCGGCGCCTCGTACCAGCGGCGCGGCTCGTCCTCCAGGAGGTTGATGGGACTCTGAGGCTCAGCCGGCGCTGAGCCCTGACCTTTGACCTCGGAGGGTGAGCCTGCAGAGACCAAGAGGGTTAAATTAAAAACAAAACAGTTGTTTAAAAAAAAAAAAAAACTGTAACAATGCGGCACTGAAAAGGACGACACCTTTTACACAGACATCACCATAAACCGCTAAATAAGAAAATATCTGTAGAGATTTTTGACTTAAAGTTGCCAAACTGAGCAGATTAAAAATGTAGGTTTGTTAGAAATTTGTTAAAACAGTCAGTGATAAGATGCAGCGTAGCAGTAGGGCTGCACCTATTGTTTTATTAATCTGTTAATTTTAGTAAATTAACATTTGGTAAATAAAAAAATAACCATGAGAATTTTAATGAATTTCAGATGAAAAAAAAAGAGTTTTGACAATATTACTGCTGTAGGGAAGTTATTTATTTAGCAAATGTCTGTTTTAAAGTCCGTGTTTCAACACTGTGGGAAACTATTTGATTACAGAATCAGTTAACGATTGTTTCAATGGCCGTTTCTCAATTCACAAGAAGGCGAGTCCTGATTCGATCTCGCCCAAGTACGTTCTTGACAAGAACACACAGGGTTCCTACAGCGTAAGGCAAGTTAAATTCAAGACTTTTTAAGACTTTTTAATGCCACTTGAAATAAAAATTTAAGACCAAATTCACAAGAAACACAAGAAAAACCTGCTTGCGACAACTTAACCCAAAGGTTTATTTTTGATTTGGTGATAAGTGGAGGCGTTGCAGAGACAAGGGTGGAACTAAACTGAGAAATACCGGCTGTTTCTCCGTAACTCCATTTTGACGCTTTGTGTTTCGCGCTTCGCATGTGCGACTCCACTGCCTTAATTCCCATCGTTCTGAGCTTGAATCACTTCTTGCACTAAATCCACTGAGCCTCATGTATGTTCCCTGGTTTTAGCCATGGAGGAAACTCTTGGCTGGAGACAATTTTGGTTACATTTACACTTGATCATGTTTTCCAGGCAAAAAGTTAATGGAGCATCTCCCAAATGTCCCGGCAGCAACAACGCTTTTATTGGTTCCGCTATCGGGACGGAACCAATAATGGAGAGCAGTTATTTTTTTTAAATAAAAAAAAAGAAGGTCAATTTTAATGTTTTATTTAGATTACAAAAATAAATCGTAATAAAAATAATCCTATTTATGATGTTTTAAAAATTAAGACCTACGAAAGACTGATTTAAGACATTTTAATACCAATTAAGGCCTTAATTTTATTTTGAAGAATTCAATGCCTTTTAAGACTTTTTAAGGACCCTGAACACAGGAAAGTATCATGGAGAACGGGAGCACGCAGAATAAATCTGGGTCAATCGGAACAGAAGCATACCGATGACATCACCACATTTAAGCTAGTCTGAAGCTGCATTTCACCTCCTGTTATTAATAGTCTGTAGATAATAAATTCTGACTTTTTTCATTTCATGGGGGAATAATAATAAACACAAATCGAATTAATATTTTACCAAATAAAACAAAAAAAACCTCCATCAGACGTTAGCCTGCGGCAGCAGTCCTCTCTCTGCATAGTGTTTGTGAAGCGCCGCTGGCTCTGATGGAGGTTTGATTGTTTTATTTGGCAAAAATTTTAACTTGTGTTTATCTGACTGTGTAAATTATTTTGGGTTGCAGCTAATGATTGTTTTGCAAATCGATTAATCCGTTTGTTTTTTTTAACTAATGGATTAATAATCGGATAGCAAAAGGTTCCTTAAAGAAGAGTTTTTATGAAATGAAATGAAACCAGGTGAAACTCAAACATTTCTATTTGAGGATTTTTGGATTGAGTTTATTGACGGATGAAAAGCTTTTTATCTGAAATGCAAAATGTTAAAATATTTTCTACAATCTTGGTATAATTCCTGCTCTCAGTGGGTCGCTCTGTCAGCTAAAGGCATATTTTTCAGTCACTATACTCTAAGTTAATGAGTAATAAATTACTAAATTAGTTGACAATTATTTCAATAATCAATTAATCATGATTAATTGTTTCATACTAAAATTATTATTCCCCCACTAAATAGTAAAAGTCAGAATTTATCATCATCTAGAGAATAACAGGAAGTGAAATGCAGCTCTAGACAAGCTGCATGTGTCACTGCAAAAAAATTAAATCTAAATAAGTCATTTTTTCTTAAATTAAGAATTTAAGTGAGACTCTTTGCAAATGGAACAAGACAATTTACACTTAAAATAAGAAAACATAATTGCATTGTCTTATTTCAAGTGCATTTTATCTAGATACCTTATTTTAAGAGTGAAAATACTCATTCTATTGGCAAATCATCTTATTTATCTGCTCAAATTAAGGGTAAATACCCTTAATTTAAGAAATTTTTACTAATTTTGAGATCATTTTTGCAGTGTGATGTCATCAGTACGCTACTGTTTCAATTGATCCATATTTATGCTGCGTGCTCCGTTCTCCCCGAGTCCGGACTTTCCTCGTTCTTCTCCAGAACATACTTGGCGAGGACACGAGTCCGTACTTATGTTCTTCAGAAATGAGAAACCATAAACAAAAAGGGCAGAATGAATAAAGGATGGACACGAAGGAGGAAGGAAACAGAGCAGAGGGCTTCAGACAGAGGTGAGGGAAAGATGATAAATTCTGCATGATTATTTAATTTTTCACATTTATCTGGACCTGAAATTAAGAGAAACAATCCCAGACTGATCCACGCAGGAAAGGAACCCTGGAAACTTTAGATGTTTATATACTGAGAATAGAATCTAGTGGTGGAACAGTTCACAAAATCCACGATTCGGTTTGGTTCACGGTTTCATGGTCATGGTTTTCGGCTCGGTTTGGGATATGTTGATTGTTAGCCTGAATGCTTGCACACAGTTTTTATCCACAACTTTCTTTCCGCCGTCATCGTAGGTCACTCTAAATGCAAAGTGGTCCCATACAGCAGACATATAAAGTGCTGCTGGCGCGTCTTCCAACTCCTGTTCTTTCCCACTCGCCATACCCACACAATTCTCCACAACAACTGATTTTTTTCTGCTACGCTGCTTTGCTGATTCTTCTTGTTGTTTACTACTGGTGGTTGGCTTTGGTCGCAGTACCGCCACCTTCTGCTCTGGAGTGTAAACGCTTCGCCTATGAGAAAAAGGAGCAGCGCATGAACCGAACGCAACACACGCGAACCGAACGGTTCAGACGGTTTTCATAAACCGTTCCATCCCTAATAGAATCGGTTTCTGTTTTTTTGTTTTGTTTTCATTTCTCCAGATCATGAAGGAAAGCTGTTCTAATCTTTACCTCCTTCTTTCTGGGGCTGTTCCTCCTCTGGGGGGCCCCCTCCATCCTCCCTCTCCAGCTCTGTGGGGGTGGAGTCGTCGGTTCGAGGTTCAAAGTGCGTCTGGATGTGAGCCGTGGAGTCTCCGCCTCCGGCCTTCCAGTGCAGCAGGCCGCTGCTGAAGCCGTCGGGTCGAGCCGCCGCGTTCCAGCGCTGCTCCGCCTCCTCCCAGCTCTCCCCCGTCTCCTCCACCTTGATCGGCCGCTTGTCATACTTGCTGCTCTGAGGAGGGCGGGACTCCGTCTGCTCCGTGACCTCCCGCTGGGGGACGGGTTTGACGTCCTCGTCCTCAGATGTCTCCATGTCGTCGGTGGGGGGCCCTGCATGGGGCCCCACCTCGTACTCCTGGAGGATCCCGAACATCTGGATGAGGCAGCGGCGATAAAACTCCACGACGAGCTCCAGGAATCCTGGCAGCTGCAGGAGGAGAAAAACAGGTCTGGTTCTGATGGACAGAACATGGCGGCGGCGGCGGGTTGGGGGCGGCGGCGTTACCTGCGTCAGGTTGAAGGAGCCCACGGTGCTGTCGTCGTACAGCAGGATGTTGATGGTGTCCAGCGCCCAGGTGCTCTCTGCCAACAGGCCCGACTTCAGTGACATCATCACTCGCCACGCCTCCGGGGTTCCTGACCAATCAGATAACAGAGTGAGCGTCCCTCCGTCTCCTCGTGTCCCCGTGTCTCTGTGTGTGGCGGTCCTACCTGTGTCCTTGGCTGTGAGCCGTCTCCGTGGTTTCACTTTGGGGGGTGTGGCCTCCACCGACCCGGGGGGGAAGCTGACCTCTCTGTAGACCAGGGGGAGGCCCTGAGAGGCCGGGGGCCCGGCCGGGGCCCCAGGAAACCCTGGTTTCTTAGCGGAGGACATGTAGGGGCCGCTGTTGGGGGACAGGGAGCCCACTGGGGGCCGGGGGAAAGACGAGGGGCTCTGAGACCGAGCCACGTGGTTAGGGATGGTGGGCGTGGCCTGGAAGGACGAGGGGGGCTGCCGGGAGGGGAGGGGGGGCATGGAGGAAGAGGAGGAGTGGGGGGGGAAGGTAGGCTGGCGCTGGGTGAGGGGACCGGGGGGCCACTGGCCGTCCTGGGGGGCCCTGCCCTCCTGGTCGTCCCCTCTGTTCATGCTGGTGAAGGGGGGCCCCTGGCCCTGCCGGCTGTATGTGTAACCCAGGTCTGTCCTCTGGGGCCAAAGGTTGGGCTGTGGCCCTTCTCCAGGGCCCCCAGGCCCCGCTGTGGGGCCCGAACCCATCATTCCATGCTGCGGGGGGCCTTGCCTGTCTCGGCTGTAAGGGTACTGGTACTGGCCGGGGACGGGCCGACGTTCGGGGGCAGAGTAGCCCCCGGCTCCTGATCCAAAGGGGCCATAGGGGTCCGGCTGCTGAGAGCCGTACTGCTGCACGCCGAAGGCCTCGCCCTCATGACGCTTAGCGGCGGGGAACATCCCCTCCATGGGGCGCTTGTAGCCCTGCAGAGGGAGAAACCAGAACCTGTTAGAGACCGGGGCCCAAACAGGGGCCCCAAGTCTGATCTGGGATCAGGTTTCCAGGGTGAACGGCTCTGATGTGCCAAACTGAGCAGGAACCAACCGGACTTTTTAACCAGTTTAACCTTCAGATAACCTAAACAGAACAAGATGGAGTCTCTCCGTTCAGAAACGACCGCATCATGTGAGCAGCCTGGTTCAACCTGCAGCAGAACTCACCTGCTGCTGAGGGTAGAGGGGCTGATGGGAACTGTAGGCCACACCGTGATACTGCTGACCGAAGCCTTCGTGCCTGAAGAGAGAAACCAAACTTTATCAACGCCTTGGATTATTCATCCAGAGAGGTTAAAAAAAACAATCCACTGGACTTTGTTTCCAAGTTTGAAGACGTTTCGCTTCCCATCCAGGAAGCTTTTTCAGTTCAAAATGTCAGAAATAGTCAGTCGTGTCAAAAGTAGAAGTATAGATCCTGCAGTTTAAAAACACTCTGGTAAAAGTTGAAGTATCAACTTGACCTCTTTACTCAAGTAAAAGTGAAAAAGTATGCGCTCCAAAAACGACTTAAAGTATAAAAGTATAAAGTAACCTTTAAAAAAAACAGCCAGAAGCCGCTATATGATTTAAAAGCTCAATTTTTGGACTATTTAGAAAAATTCTTAGAGATAGGGCCAAGGATGAGGGAGGTCTTGATGGTCTCCGTCTCCCGATACGCTCTCGCCTGTGTCCGACCTTTCAGACATTTCAACATCTTTTTCTGAATCCCACATTGTAGCATGGCATAGACAATTCACGTTAGCAGTTTGAAGAACACCTGCTTGCTTCTGGTGATTTCCTTTAGCTAACCAATGAGTGTTTGCGTTCTATGATTCAGGCCAATTCCACTAGTTTTGACTAGATGTGGATGGAGCACATGACGGGAAATAAAGATTTAGAAACATTAAACCGAAGCCAAAAGTAACGAGTAACGTTTGTTTTAAAAAATGTAAGAAATAGAAAGTACAAAGTATAGATACCTAAAAAGTGTACTTAAGTACAGTAACGAAGTAATTGTACTTCGTTATTTGACACCTCTGGAAATAGTGATGAGTTTGAGGCTTTATAGAGTAGCCTAACAAAACCTTGTTTTTGGCCTAGAAAAAAAATGCAAATTAAAACGGGTCCCCCCCTTTGGCCTTGGGGGTCGTTTGGCTTCTTTGTTAGCCTGCAATGCCCCATACCTGTCTTCAGTGTCCACCATATTGGATCAGTCTTCTATTAACATTTCTGTATCTGTAGTATGGGTCTGTTTTATGTGTTGTCTTCTCAGTTTAGAGGGCCCCCTGCCCGTCTTTGCCTAGGGCCCCAAATTTCCTAAATCCGCCCCTGCTCCTCATAGACATGAGGAACAGCTCAATGTTAAAGATATGAACTGAATCAGCTGTAGATTGTTGACATCCTGCAGCCTCCTCTTACCTCTCGGGGGCGTATCTGTTGGGGGGATACATGCTAGCTTCATTTGAAGATGGGCCCATGCTGTTCTGACCTGCAGGGGGCAGTATTCCTCCCTCTGATGCCATCACATGGTCCAGTCTGCAGGACATCGTTACACAGAAGCTTTAGGTTGGCACCAGGCTGACATCCTAGAAGAGGAAGACTCTAGAAGGGTCCTACCTCCGATCGTAGCCGGGGCCGTAGGGGAACTGCGGTCTAGGCCCCATCCCTGTTAAGGGGGCAGAGGATGGTCCACGGAGGTACATGTCCTGCATTGCACCACTGGACATCTGATTCTGACCGAAGGCCTCGCCAGGAATTGGACCTGAAGAAGAAGAAAGAGGAATAAAATCCGTCTGTGGATCCAGTTTAACATCTGAGCTGAAACTGTTTTTCTGCCTGGGAGGAAAAAACTGAGCAATGATGATCCTGTTGGAGAGTCAGTGGTGATGCAATGTCGATGTAAGTGAACAGAACAATGTGTAGATGTGGCCACCGGAGGGCAGCAGAGCACACGTGTTAAACTGGAGGCTCTGGAGCAAAAGTGTTGCTGATTTAGGTGGAAAAATGCAGCAAATCTCTGTGGGCAGAGAAAGAGCTTCACTCCTCACCCTTCCTAGAGCCTCCATACGGGTCTTTGATGGCATCATAGGGCATCCGCATTGGAGGTTCTGTTGGACCCCCTCCCTGCTGGTAGGGGCCACCACCGGGCCCCAGGCCTCGTTTATTGTGAAAGGCTGGATCGTTGACTTCAGAGAACGGGTCCTGGACGCTGACGCCTCCCATGGTCCTGAGGGACATGGAGCAGACGGACATGTGAGGACGACCATAAGACTGATTCACAAAGAAAATAAATACTTTAAAGGCATTCAGAGCAGTGTTGTTTTTGACAGCCATCTTAGATACAGTCTTAGGCCGTTTCTCAATTCTCAACACCGCGAGTACGGACTCGTGTCCTCACCAAGTATGTTCTTGAGAAGAACACAGGAAAGTCTGGACTCTGGGAGAACAGGAGCAAACAGTACAAATCTGGGTCAATTGGAA